>NC_091930.1:50015910-50275910 GCF_041260155.1 Ptychodera flava | reverse complement strand
ATATATATATATATATATATATATCGTTATTAAATTAATAGAATTTCACACCCCAAGACCTGGGATCAGAGTTTTCACACAAGTTGAGGATATTTTGTCTCTAGTCCTAGGCGATTGTGGAATTCCTTTTTTTCACATGACCACAATATGCGTTAAGTTCACGCCGGAAACATCGAATGGTTAACTGTATCAGCGACCATCCTTCTTCGTGGCCATCTGAAGTGTTTCGTGTCACTTAAACTCGATCTCTGAGGCGAGTTACGCTGCCGATACCTCAACTTCTAATACCACTGTACGAAAAGTCAAATTTGTCATACGATTTTCCTGGGTGGCAACAGTCGACGAAGTACCACGTTTTACCATGTTTGCCTGGGTAACACGGCAAATGCGGTACAAATGTGGTACTTCGTAAACTGTTACCATCCAGATAAAGCATATGACAAATTTGACTTTTCGTACAGTGATATACGGACGAGATGTCCAACAGAAAAGTTCTGGATAGTGTGTGAGTGCACTACACGCGTATATACAGAGCTTGCGAGACATATTCTTGCACTCGTCCAATGAGTCCCTTGAAACATCTCAACAGTGAACGCACAGATACAGCCGCAGGGGATGGTGCGCCTTGAAACCATACGTGTTACGGAACGGGCGTTCCATACGGCTTTTTTAGCGCACGCAAAATTCTATTGTGCTCGATGGTAAATGTATATTAATATATTTTTCTTAAGTTTCATGCGTCTCGTAATCGTCAAACTGACTTTTTCCAGGATCTCTACTATAATCAATTATATGTAAGCAACGTACCATTATACTCGATAAATAAGCAATGCTTACAAATCAACGCTTTTCAACAAATAACATGATTGGAACTAAATAGGGATAATTGGATTTTCATTTTTTTCAAAATCCTTAAAAGTGCTAGGTTCTATATAGCAGAAGGTTGCAATATTACAAATTACTCATAAAAACAAGTGTGTAACATGAGAAAAAAAGCTGATGAGCTAATATTTGCAGATTGAACCGACATTACTTTACCATCCAATTATCCCAAATTAGTTCCAATCCAGTTAAATATTCTATGCTGGCTTCAAAGTGTCGCCACCAAATACTATTTATATATCGATCTACTTACGCTTCCGTCGTATTCTTCCACTACTTATATTCTTATCACTGGTACTCTCGGCTATGTCTCCATCGCTACCTGGTTGCTCAGCTGCTGAATAAACCAGTGTTATTACGTCATAGAATATTTGCGTTTTACAATGTAAACATGCATCTTACAGTTTAAATCGACCTTAAGCAGCTGAATATGAAAGGTAACGCAAATTGGCCTCAATTATTATCAGTATAAGTGCAGTTTTTTATTCTTCTGTAAGATTTTTTACAACACAAAATGATATTTTCGTTCGCCCTCATACATTACAGTTATTACTGCGGTATTAGCTGGATTTTACTGTTACCTTTTCTCCTTTTCTAATGCTTCAAACTAGAATCAACAGCTATGGACATTTCAGAAATAGAACATTGCTTTTACTGCACTGTGCAGAGTTGTATACCTTTATTGACTTCAACGTCTTCTTTTTCTTTTTTATCCTTTCTGTCGGATTTCCTTGACTTGCCAACATCAACTGCAATCTTACCGGCTTTGCCTAAAGTCAGAGTTAACATTAAATGTCATGAAATGTGCTATTTAAATATGATAACACTTATGTAGGCATTAATTTCGACATAAGAAATAATGTAACAGTGTATTATTGACAACATATTCTTATTATTCTTCGACAGTGACCCGGTTTTTTGTCATTAAATTAAAAACTAAAACATAAAAGGGTTATATTTGTGCGAGGTTACTTGTTCTCTTGATAAATAAAGAGTAGGGGGTAATGTTTTTTTACCATTTATTAATATCAATCGATTAGTGAAGTCTACATATGTAAACATATAGACTCATTAGTCACGAGACTTGTCTTCTGATAAGTGAGTTCAGGGGCTTACGATACAATGTTGTAGAGATTGAATTGTAATATCGTTTCTCCAGTAACCCATATATATATATATATATATATATATATATATATATATATATATATATATATATATATATATATATATATATATATATATATATATATATATATATATATATATATATATATATATATATATATATATATATATATATATATATATATATATATATATATATATATATAGTAGATGAATAAAATTGCACACGTCTACTGATCTGCTTGTATATTTTCTGTTTATTCTGTTGGTAATTTTGATACAACGTTTCGTCCTAAAAGTAGGACTTCATCAGGTTGAAGATGTCTACAAGGGAGAATACAGACAAATACAGAACAGTGTAAGGATAGTGTTGATCCTAATTAAATGCTAAACGGACTTTACAGGCTGAGTAAATTATAAACTTACAAAGGATATAGAATATGACAATTCTTACCGTTTATGTGTGGCACAGATGGACAGTGGCAATTCAAAATTGGCGGTAATGGTTATTTATAGTGCCTGTCCGAGGGCGCTGTGAGCAATTGTTAATTTATTAATATCAATCGATTAGTGAAGTCTACATATGTAAACATATAGACTCATATAGACAATTGCTCACAGCGCCCTCGGACAGGCACTATTGAATGATTTTTTTTGACAATTTTGACATTTTTTTACCCAAAATACCATGTAACAATTGTGATTTACTTTTTATTAAGCAAAATTTCCACAACTTTGTGTGTTTAAATTATTTATTCCGACATATTAAACAAGAAAAAAAGTGTTAACATCAGATATTTAACTATACACTACTTCTCTGGCGTCAATTTTGAATTGCGTGTATCTGTATGGGGTGTGCAAAAGCTAGGGGTAGGGGTACAACATTCTTTCCTTGATGAAGTAAACTGGCTTGAAATGCCATATACCTTATAGTTTTATAAAGCTTAGATACTGGTCTTTCTAAAATGCATAAGGTTGTAGTAAAAAAATATGACGTCATACAATTGGATAACTTTAAATCGATTTTTTCTGGTAATTCAGCAATTTTAACCGGAAGAAAATACGATAACTATTGTTTCCTCCCAATGAAGCAAATCAAACACATTTATTGATGTTATTTACTAATTGCAATGTGCTGAAGAAGAAAATAAATGTAAAAAATGGGTATTTACAATGCATTATTGTCTCTACTCACTAAAATTGCAAGTTTTGCTACATTGGTATATCGTGAATGGGCATTTGATTGTTATTCAATGAACTAATGCACAGCCTTAAAAAGAAGACTTTAAAACGCACACACATAGTCATATTGCCATTTTCTCCTTAAAGTAAATAGATTGTTGATGACTGTCTATTTTTATAATTTACTTTTTAAATATTTTTTTATAAAATAATTTTGATAAGACGTATTTGGAAAATTGTATATGTCTCCTTGTCTTACTTATACAGCAAGCATTACTAACAATCTATTAGGCTGTGGGCTAGAGGGGGCGTCTACGTTCACCTCCCCCACAACCGCACAGGATAACAAACCTGTATTTTTCAGAAGCCTTTGGATCCCTAGAATAAGAAATAGGATTTTAACAGACAAAATATAGGGACTCAATAGCTGTTACGGTCATGTTATGAAGGGTACCGCGAAATCACGATTTTGTGACCCACATGAATTTTTGTAGGTTCATGGGGGGTGCACGGTGGGCCCCTCCAGCCCACGGACTATTGATGATGCCCTCCGCATTTGATATTGCATGGATGACGTCATTTACTTACTGCGCATCCTTTCTGCGCAAAACAAATTGTCGTTCGCTTGTTGTACTTTGCAGTTGGCAACTTATGGCTGCGAAACGTCATGCAGAGCTGTCACCGGCACAGTTAGACGATATTTTGATGCAGGTAAACAGCAAACGAACGAAAATGGCAACAAGGAATGCAATTTCTGTGTTCAGCGACTATGCAAGCAACAAATTTGGATACGCCACCAAGGAGATCGGCAAACTTTAGCGGCAACCCTGGACACGGCACTGACGACATTTTACGCTGAGGTGCGGACTTAAAAGGCAAACTGTACTCGTAGAAGTCTTTGTGTCTTTGTTTGTTCGCATGTTTGCTTGTTCGGAGTAATAAAAATAATAACACATGAGAGCTAGGGCAATATCACGATTTTTTGCCTGCCCTCGGGCTGGTGGTCATGATCGAAATACTGATGATGCCCTCGCCTACGGCTCGGGCATCATCAATATTTCGATCATGACCACCATCCCTTGGGCAGGCAATATGTCTATAATGTTGCCCTCGCTCTAATGTGTTATTATTTAATTAGCAACACTCTCATTTATATGGTTAAGACGTACCATTCTATTTGCAGACGGTGTTAAAAGTTGATAAATATATTTGTTTTGGTAGCGACATCCCAGTAAGAGAAAGCACAATTAAACAATATTGTCACTTCTGCATCAAGAATTATCGGCACAGATTTACCCTCACCTTACAATATCTATCAGCAGCATGTTTACAACAGGGCCTCACACATCACTGATGACAGCACTCATCCAGCTCATGATTTATTTCAATTGCTCCCCTCTGGACGGCACTATCGGTCCTTTAAAGTGCATATTGCACGTTTTAGCAATAGTTATTATCCAAGTGCTGTTTAAATACTTTGAGATCGCGATTTTTAATTCGCACTTGTATTTTTTATTACCTGTATCCATAGGATGTTATATTCTTTTTTACTCTTGCCTCCTTCGAATTAGTGTTATGGTTTTATAGTCGGTTTTTAAAGTGTTTTTAGTGACATGTAATATCTGATGTTGTGTTGTTTTGTGTGACGACAGCAAGACAATTTCCTTTTGTACATGAATGTGTATAATGGCAATAGAGTTATCTTATCTAATCTAATCTAATCTTATATATATATATATATATATATATATATATATATATATATATATATATATATATATATATATATATATATATATATATATCTGATGAATACATTAGCACACGTCTACTGATCTGGTTATATATTTCCTGTATATTCTGTTGGTAGTTTTGACACGTTGAAGATGACTACAAAACGAAAATACAGACAAAAACAGAACAATGTAACGCTAGTGTTGATCTTCATTAAATGCTGAACATACTTTATAGGCTGAGTCGATTAGAAAGTTACAACCGATATAGAGTATGGCAATTCTTGGCATTTATGTGTGGCTCAGTTGGAAAGTGACAATTCAAAATTGGCGGTAATGGTTATTTATGGTGCCTGTGAGCAATTGTTATTTACATCATTTGTCGAGGACAATTACACGTCTACTTGATTTTTTCAACAGAACACCTGATAAAATCCGACTTCTCGGACGAATGTGATATTTTGTTTTCTCACATGACCACAAAATTCGTTAAGTTCATGCCGGAAACATCGAATGTTTAACTGTATCAGCGGCTATCCTACTTTGTGGCCGTCTGAAGTATCTCGTGTCACTTAAACCCGATCTCTGAGGCGAGTTCCGCTGCCGATACTTCAGCTGCTACTAATACGGACGAGATGTCCAACAGAAAACAATTGGCCATATTTTCCAAGGTAACTATGTTCACCTGTTATTGGAAAATTCGTCTGGTTTTCGTGGTTCTGTCACCATTGCGGGGTCACAAACAACGTTCAAAGTTATCCAAAATCATGACAACGCTATCATCTGCGCCCCCTCCCTGTACTCTGACCTGCGTACTCTGTGGTTCCAGTCCATGTGGTACTCATCGTGCCATTGGATAATATGCGACGAAACGCTTTTTATGATCCAAGTAGAGCTCGTGTAGTGTTTATTACATGCCTCGATGTGAGTGCAAATCAGTGCATTGATTTGAATAGGAACATCCGGGATATTAGCGGGCCGGTGAACGATGTACTAACCGGTTTCCATGGTTACCCGGTCCAGTGAAGCCCGTCGACGTTTTCAACGTCGAAGGAGACGCTTAACACTAGATGTAAAATAGCCTACGCTCACTGCTATTTTCACTTTCGTTTAAATCTTTTTGATGCTGGTCTTTAAAGGTAAAATTGCTTGAAAATGCCCTGCACGTAGTTAAATCTAATATAGCATTAACTGCGAAGAGGCATGTAATAAAAATATTATTGGGTGAATACATGGGTTTATGTGCCCTTGCAGCTGAAGATAATTTGCCCTCCTTACGTCGGGCACATTGTCACCTGCTCTCGGACACCTAAACCCGTATTCAGGCAATAATATAAAATTCAATAATAACACACGCCAGCAAGGGAAAGATCACGATTTGTTGCCCGCCCAAGGGATGGTGCTCATGACGGTAATATTGATGATGCCCGAGCCGAAGGCGAGGGTATCATCAATATTACCGTCATGAGCGCCAGCCCGAGGGCAGGCAACAAATCGTGATCTTGTCCGTGATAGCGTGTGTTATTAATTTTATTACACCGAACAAACACTTTGTTTTCGAAAACTTTGCTCAGAATGCTGTCAAGTGTCGATCGAGACTCGCCACAGTGAAACGTTCTATTTGTTGCTCGATCGCAATGCTACATGAAGTTGACGTCTAAAAACGAACACAGTGTTGTTCAAGCTTTTCTCGTATAATGTACTAAACGTCGTCGTGTACTTCAGGTCGAGCTAATTTATTGTACCCTTTCAAAAGCCATTGCTTTACAGAAAATAACAAGCAAAATGTACGCGATGATATATATGGAACGCGCATAAAGGACGCGCGGTATTCCAGAACGTGGTAGCGGGCTATATCACCGCACACGACAGGGCTATATCAGCGCACGCGACAGGGCTATATCACCAAAGCCATGTTCTATCACTTTTTGTTCTATATTACGTGAGTGAGGCTCAGCCAATCACAGTACCTGGATAATACGTGAGGTGTAATATAAAATACTGCAGAGTGTTGGACGATTTCTGAGAGTGCGGGATCGATATTTCTCACACTGTCGACCCCCACATTCCCAGTGGCCAGCAATGTGAGAAATAGACATCCTCGTGGGAAATTTTAATGCTTTATACCAAAAGCCGGAGCATGATAAATGGTAACATGTATCTATATTAATAAAATTACTTCAATTTCAGAGTAATAATATGAGGTTATTACGAAAATACCGCAAAGGATGCACGAGGACATTGGCGCAGCATATTGCCCGATGAGAAGCGGAGGGCGATGCGCGGCGCCAATGTCCGAGTGCATCCTTTGCGGTATTGTCGTAATAACAATATTATACATGTTATTTTCGTGACTTGAATATCAATTTTCAGAGTAATGACCGTTTTCGTGCATTTGTCAACAATTTTTCTTCCGATTTATAGCGTAAGTGTCGAACGCTATCTCGGACGCACTTCTGCAAGTTCTGGATAGTGTGTGAGTGCACTACACACGTACATACAGAGCGCGTGAGACATGTTTTGGCACTCGTCCAACGAGTCCCTTGAAACTGTTCAACAGTAAACGCGCAGATACAGCCGCAGGGGATGGGGTGCCTTGAAGCCGTACGTGTTACGGAACGGGCGTTACGTAACGCAAAATTCTATTGTTCTCGATGGTAGATGTATAATAATATATGTTTCTTAAGTTTCATGCGTCTCGCAATCTTTAAACTAATTTTTTCCAGGATCTCTACCATAATAAATTATATGTAAGCGACGTATCATTACACTCGATAAATAACAAATGCTGACAAATCAACGTCTTTCAACAAATAACACGATTGGAACTAATTTGGGATAATTGGATTTTCATTTTTTCAAATTTCTTAAAAGTGTTAGGTGACATATAGCTGAATGTTGCAATATTACAAATTACTCATAAAAACAAGTGTGTAACATAAGAAGAAAAGCTGATGAGCTAATATTTGCATATTAAACCGACATTACTTCACCATCCAATTATCCCAAATTAGTTCCTATCGTGTTAAATGTTCTGAGTTGGTTGGTAAAGTGTCACCACCAAACAAATATTTTCTATCCATCTACTTACGTTTCCGTCGAATTCTTCCACTACTTAAATTCTTATCACTGGTACACTCGGCCATGTCTCCATCGCTACCTGGTTGCTCAGCTACTGAATAAACCAGTGTGATTACGTTGTAGAAAATTTGCGTTTTACATCTAAACATGCATCTTACAGTCCAAATTGACGCTAAGCAGTTGAATATGAAAGACAGCGATACTATGTATGTTCATCATGGAAGCATTAACATTAAAGAACAGAAAAGAACTATTCCTGTAATTTAATGAAAGATTATTCGCCCCCAATATCTTATCAGTACAAATGCAATTTTTTTATTCCTTTGTAAGATTTGTCATACCATGAAATGATATTTTCGTTCGCCATCATACATTACAGTTATCAATCAAGTTAAACAGTGGCATGTGCTAGATTTTGCCCGGACCATTTCTTTTGCCTCAAACAAGAATCAACAGTGACCAGGTTTTTTTGTCATTAAATTAAAAACATAAAACAAGGTACGAGGGAGCTTGTATTCCTGATAAATATAAGAGAGAGTTTTTAAATATTTATTAACGCTATTGATTACTAAAGTCTACATATGTAAATATATAGACACCTTTATCAGGAGACTACTCGACAAGTGAGTCCAGCGGCTTACGATACAACGTCGTAGAGATGAAATCGTATAATCGTTTCTCGAGTAATCCTTATATATATATATATATATATATATATATATATATATATATATATATATATATATATATATATATATATATATATATATATATAAACAAGGTATGGGAGGGCACATTATATATATATATATATATATATATATATATATATATATATATATATATATATATATATATATATATATAATCCCTTGTGTGCTGAGCATGCGTTGTCAGAAAAAAACACACCTTTAGGTTTACTTTCTTGGTCAACAGATGCTCCCGATAAATGTTCTTTATCATCTGCTCTCCCTGCCGTGAGTTCTTCTGTAGGTAGCTCAGTCACAGCTTGGAACAAAATAATATAATTTCAAAATAAGTACAAATATGTCATTCTTTCTCTGTAAGTGATTCTCAATAATAACTAGCTTTAATTATGCTATCTATATGTGTTTGCTATTTAAGGTACTCTAGCATTCAGGGCAATTGCATTTTAGTAGTTATGCATTTCTACATCTACTGAACCTTCTCCTGATATCTCTGCTGGCGGACAGAATTGTCCCCGATGCTTATTTTGGCCAATGAAAGCGATGTACTCATTGTTGTGATAAAGTTTTGTGCAATGTGTGATAGCGAGTATGTTAGTGCGAGACTCGTGCTCTATGAACTCTAAAATGTGCGGAACGGCTGCAGTCAGAAAATGGAAATAACTTATCTCTGCTATTAAACAACTGTTTTTAAAAAGTGGGGATTTGACCGGGTGGTTTTGACTGTGATGTCTTTGCTCAATGACTAGATGCCGTACGTTACGGTTTCGAATCCGAAACGAAATCTGATCGAACTTAAGAAGTGAAATGTCCTTCAAATAAAAATGTGTAAAGCAAGACAGGGATATTGCAATGGGATTAAAGTATTTAAATTGATTTCGGAAAGAATAAAAATATTTGAAGTCATGGAGTGATACATGAATAACAGAAAATCAGTCTCCCTTCAGACACGTTGATATGAAAATAAAAGACGTTTGCATGACTAGACAAGTGTAGTAATGATCGCCCTATCGAGTCATGGAGTGATCCTTTCATAATTGCTTCATTTCACTGAAACCACTTGTTATGTATCTTTCATGAGCTACCGACCAATCAATATGACCGTTTTCAGAAACGATCATCATAACACGACATTTCTTGCATTTGAAATGTTTTATCGCTACTCGGATGGATGTGATACCTGCATGGACTGTTCTGCCATCTCTATTCCATGTTTTCTGTCGGATGCTATGGACTTGTCGCTATCCACTGAATCCTTACCGCCATCACCAATGAACAGAGAAACAAATCAGTCATTCTTTTTAACAAAGACGATGATTGCCTTATCAAACAATTGTAGCGCTAATCGTACTAGGCCTAGCTAATGAAAGAACGGTTTTGCGCCCCTAAGTAGACTCAACAGGCAACCACAGCAGCTACAGAAATAGAGTCAGTAGAGATATAGTGAAACGTGAAGTTTCTTGACCACCTTAGTGTTTTCCTTTGGGGAAGTGTTACCTGTATTGACTTCATCCTTTTCCGCATCAGCTTCATTCTTTCTGTCAGAGACCTTTGACTCGATGCCATCATCTGATATCTTCGCGCCATTGCCTACAGATAATATTAATATTCGAAGGAGACATCTCACAAGAAAATAAAGAAATTCGAAAATTTTGTAACGATATGTTACATGAAAGTTCGACAAAGAGATGTACTATATGCAGTTGGTATGATCATGCGATAGTTCTATATCCTACGATGATTCTTCAGTAGTAATTCGCTGTCAGATATTCTGTACAAAAGCCCACAATATGTGTAACGTAGAATTTATTCTTCAGATTTAAAAATTGAGGCAACATGTAGTGAATTGTTTAAGCATTCCTGTATTCAATATTATTAGACAATCTCACGATGCATATTACCGCACAAGCACACACCCTGCAGACATACACACTTCTTAATTCACCCAAAAGACCTTGTACTGTATGAGTTATCGGTACCTTTGTGTTCAACGGTGGATTCAGTTTCTGTGTCTTGATCGTCCCCATGTGGCGAGGTGCTTTGCATATCGGCAGTTATCGAGGCAACAAAACTTCCATTGCTATCCCGCAGATCCTGGGCTACCTTTTCCTTTATGTGATCTCTTATTATCTTTGCACGTTGAAATGCTGTCGGGTATTTCGTTATGACTGACACTATTCGGTGTTGCAAATCCTCGGGGTCTTCTTCCATATCAATCGCACATTCTGTCGCTTCTAGCATATCTATGTGTTTACTAACAATCTCATCACTATGAGACCCTTCAGGATAGACTACGGGTATCGCTGCGCACATAGCTGCCAGAGTCAAGTTACCATAACTTGTCGTAGATGGCGGAATTAATACAAGATGAGATGACATCAGTTCACTGTTAAGTTCTTCAGTACTTGTCACGATTTTAGGCGTGATCTTCAATCTTGAGCTGCGTGTCAGCTTCTTCGCTACCTCCTTTTCCTTGCGTGGTGGTATTCCTATTATTTTCCATACCGAAGGAGTTTTGTTGAACTGATATATTAGTTCAGCTGCATCGTTTACCGCCTTTATAGCAACATCAAGTTTTTCGGGGTCTTCCAACTCGTATTCCTGGACAACGGATATAATTTTGAATTTTTCGCGTTTGAGTATCGGTGGTTTATCTGATTTTGAAGCCGCTAAGTATTCTTCGTTTATCATCGGCGAAAGGAGCTGCTGATTGGTGCTGTGATAAAGCTGGCTGTATTCGGCGTGAACACGTTCTCCAACAGAAAACGAACACTTTGCATTCTTGAATTCATCTGACATGATTCGCTTTCGAAATTCCAGTTCCTCTTTACTGCAACCAACGATCAAAGGCGTGATGTCATCTTTATCAAAGAGATTGATCAGATAGCAAGACGCCTTTGGAAACACCTTACGCAGGATTTTGAAGGTTGGTATTGAGGTGAACGCACTGAAGCCAAACACGAATTTGACATTTGTCAACTCTTCCAAATCTGGAAAGTGTTCGTTGTGGTATAACAACCAATCGCTATGTGGCTCTCTGAATTCAAATACGCCTGTTTGTGTTGGAAGTTCAAGAGTCACTCCAAGTTTTTTTGCTTCTGCTTCCTCCTTTTTTGTTGCTTTTAAAGCTGTACAATGGACAGATATTCCCATGTCCTGCAGTAGTTTGATCACTATATGAAGAGCATCGGTGATTCCTCCATGGATTGATGGTCCCCATCGGTCAGATACGATCAACGCTTTCTTTGCCATATTGCTGTCAAAGAGAAAAAAGGAAGAAAATATTTAACTTATAATAGGTTTCTGTGAGTAGTGACCACTGCATTGTTAGGTGTTCATAAACCTGCTTTGTGTTTAATACATTATTGTAGTCTCATTGATCCTTGCATGTCTCTAAATAAAAAAAAACTTGTCTTTAGGCTTACACTGTGTTAGATTTGCACGGCGGGGGGGGGGGGGGGCAGGTGTTATTGCATAATAAGTAATCGTATGTAAATGAGTTAATTACATCCATTTGAAATTTGTAGAAATAATGCAATGTAAGCGCTCAACCTAACAACTAAGACAAGTATGAGTGAAGAGGCAAACTAATGTGGTTCGAATAATCGATGGCCTTTGAGTCAATTCAATTGCCCAAACATTGTTGGAATTCCAAAGCGGTAAGCTAAAAGTCCTTTACGGGCCAATTACGAATAGTTATTTTCACGAATTCATACATTAAAAATATCGTCTTCAATTTTCCGACATGAAGAAGGCAGCAGCGAAATTTACGACTTGATTATTCTTTCTATGATTAGTCATTGATGCACCAAACTTCTAAGGCAATCGCTCAGTGACTGTTTGGTGTGACCTATCGAATCCATGACATACTGCGTCCAATCTGATGGCACCATACTTGTACTTTGTGATCAGAATTGTCCCCGAGACTGTCTTTCGATGTATTCATGTTGCTTTAATAAAGTTTGTGTGCTAGTGACTTCACGAAGTTCAACTCTTTACCGTATTATACTCGAATTACCAGGCAGGCCTTTATTAAACTTTGGTTTGCAAGTCTCGAATAGCGTAAATCGTTCGATGATGAATAGAAAGATGGTGTAGAATTTGTAACTTTGTCCCATAATGGTCAAGTACAATATCTTGTGATACTGTGCGTTTAGGCACCGTCCCTCAGAGGGATGGTGGTTCAGGATATTAGGCTGCACAAATTTGAAATTATGTATGACGTCACCTTAGCTCACCAAAAACCTAGGAGGGGGGGGCGGTTTACAAAAAAAAACTAATTATATATTCCAAAATATGCAAATCTGGTAAAAAACAAATTTGAAAACAAAGATCCATACTCAAGAAGCCCTAATCCTCGAAGTCCAAGCATAAATTTCACACAAAGGGTTAATTGCACTGATATTCTTGTTCAGATTTACATTGCCTATCACTTTTGGATGTCCTTGGCATTGCCATTGGCATCAATCATGAAACAGATGAACCTTGGGTCTTGATTGTATGTTTGGTTTAAAGTGTCATGCACATGCACAATCTATTTGTGGATGGTCAATTCCATTGAAATAAAACACTTACACATGAAGATATTAGAGTTGAACAGTTTTTTACTTGATCAATGTAAATAAACTTGCAGTGAGAAGTACTGGCTGACATTAAGTTAAACAGCTTGACAGAGAAGACTTTCACTTGATGTTCATATTTGTACTGAGGTACAACACCTGTAGTTTTTCAAATGTTATAACACTAACAGTGAAAAACATCCACTGGATGGACTGTCTGGTATGTAGTTCTCATTTCTTTAGTCACAGGGGAAACCTCACCATCACCACAGCTGTAACATATATCTGGGAGAGGGAGTTTTGACGAGTAGTAATGTATCTAAATTTCACTGCAACACCTTAATTCTAAATCGTTACACATATTCCATATAGAGGATGACCTGGTTGCACAAAAACACCACCACAGGTATGCAGACACTCGTCTAGGAAGGCATGAAGTTGTCTTTGTTCAGGAAGTAGTCTCCTTGCTGAATAAATGCACCTATCAAAGAGTATGGGAAAACAGAGAAAACACTTGGGTATTTTTTATACATGACTTACACAACATTGAACAATACATAGAAAGTACACAAAAAGAATGTAAATATTTTCAATGTACTTGGTTCAGTTACTTTACTGCACACGTTTGGTACTGTACAATTTTGACTGTTTGGAGTGATATTACACAACTGCAAATGGGAACAAGAAATAAGTGCTGAACAATACTTTGCCAGGGCTTCTTGCAATCTACGCAGGGTACCACACCTCTACATTGTAACTATTTCACCGCTCAGTGATAAGTTTATGAGTTCTGCATCAAGCATTCATCCCCTTCTGACAGGGCAATGAATTTTAGAAATATTTGTTTAAGTCACAGATAAGGGACACAACCTTCATTGGCTAACTCCTCAAGGCACTTTGTACTTGTAAAAATGTGGTCATATTTATCAGCGCATTTACTGACTGACATCGCTGCATTGCAATAATGCACGTACAAATATTTTACTAACCTTGAATAGCATGGACGTTCTTCAAATCACCCGTCATTCTGAATGGTCTACAGATACTGCACTCTGATTCACCACTTCAAGTTCTTCATCATAAAGAAGTATTTGCGACGAACACTGTTCTATGCATGCATTTAGCTTACGACGTTTATCTAAGATTTTATTTCGGGTGTCTGTGGGTAAGATCAATTCATCCACCTTGGCTAATGCTGATTATAGTAGTTCCTCCACTGTGACTTCAGGAGTGCTGACATACGTCTTGAAGGGCACACATTTCAAGGAAAGTCAACCGAAGCGATCAACTATGCTATGGCTTGTGTGTGACTCTTTCTAAACTCTTTTACGCTCGAAAAACCGAATCCATTTTTGGCAAGTACGTTGATGCCGTTATATAAGCTTAAACGATTCCACTCTAGAGACGCTATCAACGGCAATTTTATCTGAATACTTTATTTGCATTTACTTGAAGTTGCTGCTCCATGTGCTGAGCAAGGCATCTTGCGATTACTGAGTTCTGTGTTGTTATTGTCACGATATCGTCCGGTTTTATATGTACATCGAATAGAATGTAATACTTCTGGAATCGATCACATGTTTTTGCAATAGCCAGCCCTAGACTCACCTCTAATCTGTTGCTGTCACCACTTTTATCAGACTGTAGCAAGTAGCACGACGTTTTGGCGTCTTTAGCAATTTTCGTTTTGAATCGGCCATGTTCGTGTTGACTGGCGCGGACCAGCCCTTCATTATAGAGAGCACCGGAGCTGCAAGACAGACCGACGTCAAAGGCGTACCAGTCCATTGCAACCTTCTCATTTTGAATCACTTGGCAAGTTACAATCTCCCGTTGTTGTTGGCGAACCTCTTCTGCCATCTTCAAAAGAACTTACCCACTGACACCCGTAAAAATCTAGCGACAAAACGTTCTGGTCACTAGGCCCCGCAAAGTTGAATATACCTAGCGAGCGAGGTGAGGTACTTAGCAGCAGACGAACGAACGAACGAACAGACGTGTGACGTCATATGACACAGTTTGACCTCATTTGCATATTTGTTTGTTTTCGAGGATTTACAACTAACCTAGGCGCGCGCTGACGTCAAACAAAGTTTCAACTTTGCGCAGCCTTAACATGTGCTTGGGAAACTTTGTACGAACGACAAAAAAACCGACTGATATAAAGACAGTCACATTACCCGCGATTTACCATGGCTGCATGCGTATGGGGCATATACTGGAATACCTCAATCAGGACACTAGCTAGTGCTATCGGTAGCGCAATTCAGTTTGTGACCATGAATGGACAGTTTACTGCGATGAAATGAACCAGAAACCGATCGTGGGACCGGCAACTGGAGAATATGAGGAATTCTTGGCGAAAGCTATCAAACACAATTTATCAACCTTTTCATCCCTTAGCGACTTCAAAGACATACGTACTATTACAAACCCTTTATTGGCAACACCCTATATGAATTGTGATAGATTTTGCAAATACGCAACACGTGATAGCAGCAATGCACGACTCTGGGTTGGATATCTAGGGTAATATTTTTCGAACCTTTTATATTCACCGCTTTTGGGAAATTCCCTGAATAAGTTATCATAAAGGCTAATTTTAAAAAATGAAATTTACCATATCGTCTGGAATCATTTGGTCAATTAGGATACCCTAGTGATGATATACTTTAAAAACTCTATTCACATCCCACCTTTATTCTTTAGGCATCCACCTATAGAGGGCGTTAGTGCCACCTCACTTCCAGCCGCCTTCAGCACGCAAGCCCGATGGTGGAAACTGTGTCTCTTGAATTGTAGTGTACAACAGCATTCATATGATGTTGTAAATTTCCCAAGGCTTTTCCATTACAGTCACGGTGAGAAAATTTCTATGGTAATGTAAATGTCTCAATGCGTGGACATTATTGATTGGTCGTGACAAAATGAGACATTGCCTTACTAGTTGACTAGGCGTATGCATAGCTTACCTTTTAGTCTTTGTTGCCGTTGTACTGCCACGTCGTGCGCCATTACTATCTGGGCGTCCAGCAGGTACACCCCCTTTGCTGGCAGAAGTACCTGGTCTTACGTCAGAGCTTGCCATGTCAACTCAGGATCTGAACAAATCAAATTCAATGTCAAAAGTGGCTGAGATGCTAAAGAATGATGTAATTCTGATGAACGATAGCCCGGATATGTTTGAGGGAAACACACAAACAACACTGAATTTTGCTAGAGCTATAGGACTCGTGATAAAGGCATGTGTAAATTATTAACTTTTCTACTGTCATAAAAACACAACTTAGTATCGAATTTACGTATTGCTACAATAAAATCCGGTGAAAATATTTGTTGTGGAGTTTAGCCAATAACGTATGAAGTACGCACTACAGTGCATTGTGGGTAAGACTCTATTTGTTATGGCTCTCGTTCAATCCTTGTATTCGATGATACAGACTGATTTTACAGAAAAACGATTACAACTATGAAATCAAGTGAGAATGAATCTAGACCTTTTCTGGTAATGTGTATTTTTAGTCCCCTACATTTCTTTTTGTTCTTCTTCTCCGTAACCTCAGAATCACTAACACCGCAAAAACGATCATCATCATCATCATCATCATCATCATCATCATCATCATCATCCACTCTCTCTCTCACTGATTCACTTACTCAATATATGTCTCTATATCGTATTATCGTGTCCGGAGGTCAATTTATTGTGCCAGGCTTGGGTGTGAATTGGGCAAATATACGTTGCCAAGCTCAAAAACAGATAGTTTTTTAGGATACAATACAGTCATTTTGCCTGTTGTATATCGAGTTAGAAATGGACAGTATCAGAACATTAGATACAGATGAAAAAAAATGACATACTTCAGCCAAGGAATTGAGAAGGGAGTTTGAATACCGTTGATCTACCTCATTAAGGTATTCATTATAGTCTTTCTTGAGGTCTAGTGACTCTACTTTATTCACATTCTAAATTTCCTGCTTTCTTTTCACTCCTGGACGCACAGATATCGGCCTAAGCAAAGTATTTAATTCATCTCTCACTCACTCCGTGCCTGTCTCTATTAAAAGTTCCTGTCTCTAGGCTGTGGCTTGTGATGTTTATTAAGTCGAGCTTTTATCTTCCGCTGAACTGCTCTGCTCTGCTGTAGAGCGTCGTTAATGATTTACAATATGCTTTTCAGTGAAAGTCTGCTGAATGGCCACGTCTATTTGATGTTTCGAAACGTACCAGCATAAAGAATGTCATGTTATGCACATCACACAATATATCAATGTCTACGTGTCAGTTGAAATACAATCATGCTAACAAGCATCATGGTCTTGCTTATTTCAATGATCCGTGCAATCGATGAGGGCACCAGGCAAAATATCACGACGTCGACACATGAATCTATTATCGTGGCCGGCATCATGACTAAGAATGCTGAAAATCTAAGTCGGTAATTCAAAATCTCCGCTATTCGAAATTAGCTATTATTTCTGCTGATGTGTTTTGTTTTGTGAATAAAATTAATATCAATAAGTAGTTCCTATTGAACTATTGCAGCAAGATTGTTCTTGATTCACGTACCACATTTACTTCAGTTGTATATATTCCCTTGTTTCTTCTCTCGACATTTACAATTCTTATGATATCTCATGAGGTATTTCTGTCTTTGTATGAACCCCTTGCAATCATAAGCAGTAAGGCTTTGTACAGCGATTTGTATCAGGCGTTTACTCCGTAATTTATCGCTGTACAATGTTGTCGGCTCCAGTCTGGCGGTACTTAACATGTGTACGTGCACACCACAAACAGAGCTCAGGTGTTCTAATTCCTCTGTATCTCAGTATCCGTACTGATAATGGGTGAACAGACTAGTGACCCAAAAGGTCAAGGGAATAAAGTACTCCATCACCATTAGCATTCTAGTTGTGACATCGACAATAGTACTGTAAAAAACACATAACTGCACTACACATATCTTTCACGTTACTAGAGTCTTCCCTCCAACAGCAGGCAGATATAAATGCCTCAATCGTCATTTGAACACGTTAAGTGCAATATCGCCATGCGGATTACGAATTTATGTGGCTGCAATAATTGCAGCTGTTTAGCGCCCTGCAGGCCGGCGCTACACAGCCATCACGTCAGAAAAAGCCGGCGCACGGCCCGTTGGCTACAATTATTGCAGCTAGAATTCATTTAGGTGCAACAATTGTAGCCATGGTGGGGCTTGCGCGAGCCGCACGACATTAGCCCAAGCCGCACGGCCCGGCCTTATTGCAGGTAGAATTCATGGGGGATTATACTCCTAGTAGTGGACTGGATTAGGGGAACATCCGTCACTGGCGTTGCCCTATGTGTGCTCTACGTCATTCTGGGCAAGGAACGTATGATTATTAGTTTGTACCTTGGCTTTCGCGGCTATCTTCTTCCGTAACATGTGCTATTCAGCAAAATTGAAATTACTTGCCTTAAAAATTTGCATTCTTTGACATTTTATACGCCATTAACTTATACTCCGATGTGCATGCACCGAACAAATCAATCTATAAGTGTAGATATTGACTTTTCATACAATTTTAAGGGACGAACTGACGAGTAAAGAGACCTGTCGTAAATTCAAAACGAGAACTTGATTGCTTTTCACATTCATTTCTGACATGCATGCACACTTGCCTGTCTCGTTACTGAATGACGCAACTATGAAGCATTGAGAAGCAGTCACAGTGCGAGACTTTATTGATAGATCACAGTAACAATACAGGATACAAAGGTTGTGTCCAACTGTCAGTGATTCAAAGTAACGCTATCGGTATGAAACTGAGAGACACTCAGGATACGTACCTTGATCCACACGAATCCTGCTAAGTTCACCAATTATGCAATTATGTTTATACATAGAAGATAGGGGCAGATAAGCTTGAGTTACGAATAGGTACTGAGTAAATGTTAGAAATTACCAGTTGACAAAATACAAATGATACAAACTGTTTATACCCTTGTAATGACTTGGTGGACGTAAGTAACTAAGTGTGTGGGGTTCAAATTATGTAAAATAAAGACGCTGCCGTAGTTCACGTGCGCTCTTGATCGATTCCTAAAGAACAATCAGAGTTTTAGAAGTCATTTCTATGCTGCACAATAAATACTGAGAGGCTCGCCGATAGTAAAGAAAGCTATCAATTGAATGAAAACTTGCAAAACTAAAAACATCACACACTTTCAAATTTCTCCTTTTGCAATATCTCAAAAACAATTTGAAGTTTCAAATGAACTGACACAACTGCTGAAATATTATCAAATATATGTTTTATATGAAAAATCCGATTCATATCGGTGAATTGAGAACATTCAAGCGACGTAAAATACCTGTTTTCGTCATACACACACACATATATATATATATATATATATATATATATATATATATATATATATATATATATATATATAAATATCAGAGGGGTGAAGTGCTCGATGCAGGGATGCAGAGTAATATTACAATAAATATCACAACACATCAAGTATGTTTGGTACCCAATACTCGAGTTTCACGAATACACGCGAACGTCAGATAGGTAGCTTTTACTGTATGAAATTTGCTTCAGGTGCTTACGTATTAGTACCAGGTTGGGTCAAACCATTTGTTGTGGGGGTTGGATTGGAATTTGACATGTAAAATTTCTTTCGTGTTGGCACTTGGAGACCAAATTTGTAATTTCTGTCAATTCCTTGTTACAATATCGCAATGATATACTTCAGAAATAGTCTGATTCCAAATCGGCATAGTCGTTAGAGTAGTTGCGTATTAGCAACATATTCGCAATTAAACTGTCTTATATAGATATATGGTGTATTAAGATGGCAAAATTTCAGTTCACCGATGATCATTTATGAACTTTTTGATATAAATGCGAAGAATAGACGACGAGAGCCATGCAAAGAATCAAATTCTGCAAAATCCCTATTCTCCAAAATTGAATTCTGTTTGCGCAATCTATATGAGTCATCAGATGCAACCTTCGTTACAAGTGTAACACGGCATTTTGAAAAGCAGAGTGGGAACTTAAATGAAAATGAAATGTAAAAGAATTAAATGGAGAGTATTGCTGTGAATGACAATGTTAAATCGTGAAACTGTGAATTGTATGAGTATAGCAGACCGAGTATTAGAATGCCAAATAGAATGTTTTAAGAGAACTAGAAAGTCAATTTGTAAAATTGAAAATAGAATAGTAATACAGAAATTCGAGAGGAATTTTGAGTCGTAGCATTGAACTCATAATAGAAATAATTGCAAGCAGTACTTTGTGCATCGATTGGACACCGTACACGGAATCTGAGAGATGGTGAAGCATGGTATCTATATGTACATGGGAAGGAGTGGTTATATCATGTACAAATAACCAATGTATGTAACAATCATAAATACACGCATAAAAGGCAAACACGTGAAAGCATGTAACATCTGTACACGAGACATACACCAATTAAATACTACGGACTTGCACAGAATACTCTCTGAATGCCTCTTAACATCCTGTAGATGGTTATTTTCCAATGTGTGTAATGGGTGAACTGTTAATTATGGTGAAGAATCCGCGCAGCCAATAAGTTGGTTAGAAAAAAATATCGAAGTACCAGCACAATGGAAGTCTTTCATTTTCGAGGAGAATAATCGCTCAAAACGCATGCATATATTTTCGTTTTGGCAAAAACACATCACAAGTCGATAGCCTCATCGGTGCAAGCGCGCAGCCGTCGTGTGTCAAGGGTCACCGCCCTGGTCATCCCCGTGGCACGAAGTACGCTGCAGCGCTGAGCTTGCCACATGTTGGCTACGAGGCTATCAACACGCGTGACGAAGAGGAGTGTCTTAAATACATCTTCATTCAAAGTCCATCTACTACGAACAGTTAACTGTCACTTTTTTTAAATTCCATAGCTGCGCGAGCCTATTGGCTCAACCTAGTGTGATAGTATCTTACTATATAAATCTAATTAACAATGATACTGTTTTACGTATACTCAGCAATTCTAACTTGCGATCCCATGACAAAAGTCACTGGTATTGACAAATCTATAAAATTAAAAAACATAATCGTTGGGATGCGGATATGTCGTGTTAATTATTATTAATTGGTTGTTAACTGCTTAATTTATAACTCGTTTGCTGCAAACACAAACCGATTACAGGTTCTGACTGTATAAAAAGCGTACTTTGAACTTGCTGTTTACCGGTATGTCTGTACCGTACGTGAAGTTCAGTTTTGCAATGGCCATTTTGAGTGTTGACTCAATATGAGGTTAGAAACTAAAGTTGGTGTCACGAACGATATTTCAACACTATTTCCCTTGACCGACATTTAAGGATTTTGTACGATTAAGCTTTATCGATAATAGTCTAAAGTGATATGACCTGGCGGCTTGGTCACCCTTCGTACAAACAAGGGCCAAAGGTCACTGGTTAATGCTTGACATGAGTGTCTTTATGAATCTTTTTATGACTGAACTGGTGTGTACCCTGATTTGAATAATATATACCTTCAGTTAAGCAAAAATGGAGCATTAACATAAGCTTATATTGAAAGAATACGTAAAAAAAATCATATTACAGATGACTTAATGTTTAACAAAAGACAAACGTGTAAATAAAAACCAAATATTTTGATGCATCACTTAAATAATAAAAAGACAAAATAAAACATGAACAAGCAAAACACAAAATAAAGAATAATTTAATATATAAATGACGTCATTAATTATCATAGTCGCACTTATACTCAATTGTTTAACTGTTCGTTACAAAATTTAATTATGCATTTTTCAATTACTGATTCACCCACAGAATTTTCTCCATCTTCGACTGATTTTATTTGCCAATCTATTTCATTTATTTACAAAAAATATCGACTCATCAACATTTCAACCATGTAAATTGAATATTTTGCAGCGATCGAGAAAGTTGCCTGTCATGGTTTGGATTCACGGGGGCGCTCTTGTCGTGGGTAGTGGCTCGGGCGACCATTACGATGGTACAGTATTGGCTGCTGTTGGTGACGTAGTTGTTGTAACATTCAACTACAGGCTTGGAGCCCTTGGTTTCTTAGTAACGGGTAGGTATCAGGTGCAGCCAACGAACAATGGGGTCCTTGCTATGATAAGATATATTGTACATAACAAGTAATGTGAACTAACTAATTTTAAGGTAAAGGGCGCCGAATTCGGACGCACACACGCTTTAGAACATTTCTGCGCAGATTTAACTCCAGCCTGCCGCAAATGGGTTATTTTGTAGCGCATGTATTTAACATCACCTGTCATTGTTGAAATTGCGCTTTTACCTAATTTTTTGACCCAGTCTCTTAGAAATACATGTGACCTTTAACCTTGTCATATTTTGACCTCCTAGGAAGCTGGTTTTATTCAATATGAGAGCAAAATTAACATTTCTCTCCCATTTACATGGCGCATATTACCCATTCACCTGGAGATATTGTAAACAGTAGCGTGGTGACACCCTTTTATTAAAAGTGTAAACTAAATGGTATTATGTCAGGATTTTATCCGCCAAGTTTGGTCAAAATGACACCATTCAAAGCGTAAGGAAGAAAGTTAGAAAATTATGTAGTGATATATAATTTCGATATCGTCATTTTGTAATCGATACTTATGTTAAAATTTCTTTACAAACATCATGAAAACTATACATTCGATAGATATGGATCATAATTCTTGGTATTTATTAAAATTAACTCATTTGCTAAGCGTTTTATAATTGCTTTCTTTAGTTTAAGTGAATTAAATCATTTTTATTTATTTCTAACGACGCCAGTTTAACGTCCGTTTCCATGGAAACGAGCGTGGCGACCCCCATTTTTTATTTCATTTTTGCACTTACACAACTTCCAAGAATATTTGTGCAAAGTTTCGAGAAAATGACACCACAACCTAATTTTGACGTAATTCGTAGTACTTCACCTTAAGTCAAGAGGGTAATTGATTAGCTGTTCATAATTTGCCCTCCCACTGAAATTTTTCAACTTACCCTGCTGCACTCAAACTTCATTTTTACCCGCTCCCCACATATTTTTGCCTGTTCCCCCCAGTGTGAATGTTTCAAGCTCCCCTGTGGCGAAAAAAACTTGCCGGTTTCCCCTGCCGTGGAAAAAATTACCCTCGAAATTTTGTCATTTCATTTTTCCAGACATGAAGCTACCCTACCCTGTTATGAAAAAAAAACCTGTCGATTTTCCCCTACCCTGAGGAAAAAATTCCCCAGAAAATTAACATTCCAATGCATAAACATACTGCAGTGGCCTTCTATTTGGTTTCCATCTCGCAGTACATAGAGTGAGATGTGGGGTCAATCGATAGGCTAAGTAGTCTGGGTACCAGGCTGAAATTCCCCGTCCCCATTTTAAAATGTTGCTTCCCCCTTCCTCGTTTTCGCCAAGCCCTGTCCCCAGGACAATAAACCAATATCTGCCCTGCCCGACAAAAAAACTAAAATTTGCTTCCCTGCCACCTAAAATATGTCCCCTGCCCTAGTAAAAGTAAAATTTCCCCTGCCCTCAAAAAATGCTTCCGGAATAGCTTTTTCGATGAATAGCTCCGTTGACTGCACCTGAGGTATCACCATTTAGGTAGAATGCCACCCCTCTGGGACAGATAGTTTGACTGTCAAACTAATCCAATTCTTTTCTCATGTAACACTTACGGGGGCTCATTTTAAGCCCTGGAATAAGAAAATATTTTACCATCTTATTTTTTTTGATCGAAAATTTTATTTTCTCCATTATGTTAACATAGGGGTGGCGGCCATTTTTAATTTCATATATCGGTAAATCTTGGATACTTTGTTTCTCGAGTACCAGCATTTGCACGGTGATCCCCAGTTTATATTCTTGATTTTGAAGTGAATGACTGAAAGATTCCTTGAGAAAAATTTGAGCAAAAGTTTAAGTCTTTCATTTTCTTTCATGTTGAAGATGCACATTGAAAGACATCTTGTGAAGCATACATGCGATTGTCTTAACACTTTAAGCGTTCTGAAAAAGACCATTGCAAATAACAATAAAATCGACAAAAACAATAACATAAATTGCAAGGCAATCTCGAATAAGTGAAAGATACCAATAATTAAGGCAGGGCAGGTTTAACACAAGTAGGTTAGTGAAAAAGTGTACTGGAGTAGACAAGATAGAGATGATAAAACAGGAGAGGAAGAAAGATATATTTTACATCCACAGAAGTTTATTTCTATTTTCGCGTTTCAGTGTTCGTTCAAAAATATTCTTCAATTTTCTGTTTTCGATTGTTATATTACTCAGGCGATGAGCATGCCACCGGTAACTATGGATTGTACGACCAGATTGCGGCGTTACAATGGGTTCAAACAAATATTGAAGGTAAGAGAGAGAGAGAGAGATTAGAAGGACAAGAAGTAACCGATATGAAGATGGTGGAGTTGTTACTCGTGTTCATGATGACGATGACGATGATGATGATGATGATGATGATGATATTAGTGTATCATGATAATAACAGTGACAGTAATCATAGAGAAGAAGTTGCAATGAATACATTTTCCCGTCAGATTTAATTGGGAATCCATGTGTTAAGCTTTGTTTGGCAATTTGTTCAGGATTTGCAAGAAAACCAAAGTCCACTGTTTTCTAAAAAAGAGTGAAATCCCCTCATAATATTTTTCTCAACAGCCTTTGGCGGTGATCCAAACAAAGTGACAGTATTTGGTGAAAGTGCTGGGTCGATCAGCGCAGAATTTCTTCTGTTATCACCACTGACGGATGGACTATTTCACAGGGTAATTTTACAGGTAATTATGAAATTACAGAGTCGATTGCACTTGCAATGAACATTTAGGAAAATTGTCGATCCTTTTGATGGGCTATGATTGAAAGAGTGGATTTAACATTTAATTATCCATATTCTAATGGGCAGTCATCGTTGGCTGTCTAATGCTCCTTTTTAAAATGATGCAATTATGCTTTCTGTCATATTACAACAATGCATTATTGTTCACATCTTGAGACACACACTGTCACCGCAAAGTATGAAATACCGTGGCTTTTAAAGTACGTTCCGAGTAACCCGGTAGCAACGTTAACGTTTTTGTGCTTTGTGCAATATCGTGTGTTCCATTTGTTGTAGGTGTCATGTTATGACTTCTATAATTGGAACATTACAGGGGAACTAAACAGACAATATTGGTCACGAAAATGTTAAAGGCATGCCACAATGACGCAGGAAAACAGCGAAATTCCAAAATTTGAATATTTGCGAGAGTGTTTGAGATACAACTGAATGGAAGTTCCCCCCAAAAGAATTTTTCTGAAAGAATCCTACTTGTATGCCACTGTATACGTACCTATGGGTTATCTCATTTGCTGCCTTCCTGGACGAGGCAAAATACTACTTAACGTACATGATGGTGAACGCTTCCATGGCTGCAACAATATTAAACAGTTCTCGAGCAATATAACGAATTTTAAAATCAGCGAGAGGACGGGGAGGAGTGAAGGTACGTAGTTCTTGCATACAGATGTTTCCTATCCGCACACACAAACAAAAAATTAAATCTATCATTTCATTATGATAATGCAGAGTGGCACGGCAACAATGGCTGGTTTTACAGGCAGCGATTCAGCTTTTCATAACACCATTGCACACGGTCTTGGGAAAATTGTCGGGTGTGAGAAAGACACTTCCGAGGAATTGGTCGCATGTCTTCGTTCTGTGGAAGCTGATGATTTTCGGAATTCAAGTGATATGTCATTGGTAAGGACAAGTTTATTTGACTTTACTTCGAAAATACCTCAGAATCATAAAAAAAGGCCTAACACCATGAAACATGCCAGGTCATCATCGTCACTATGTTCGCAGAAGATACAAATGACAATGTTCGTCTTATTTTTGATCTAAAATACTCCTGACAATTATGGATATATACGTATAAATCCAACGGTATCGCTGTACTTCTAGAAGCAATTTTTCCTTTAAGGGGTCGTGGATAATTAAAACACGCGCACGGCAAACGTAACTTCCGCGTTTAGGGGAGGGGAGGGGGTTTGGCTGTATTTCGATTACCGTGCGCAAAAATCGCACTACATGTTTTCATATCGACATCTCGCTCCACGTTTTACTGGATATACCGTTTGGCGTGTGCCAGGCCAGTATGGCATCTGCACTACACCATTCTTTTGACATACATGTGGTTCAGTTCACGTTGTAAAATAACGTAACCATTTTGGATACATTGCGTTATTGTCGAGTAGAGGGGGTGGGAGCGTGTGCGTGATTTGACCGAGTATTTCTGTCTGTTGCTTCCCTACCAGGTAACTGGGTGCTGTATGCTGTGAGTTCGGACCCGATTGAAAACACTGTATATTCATAGCGACGTAATTACCGATTGTATGTATATGATACAGAATGAGGCTGGGTTGGATTTTCGCACTTCCGAACTTCCGTTTAGGGAGGGGAGAGGAGGCGGGTTGAAGCCACACGCACATAGTTTCGTTTACCGTGCGCTTGTTTTAATTATCCATGGCCCCTAAGGAGTTCCTAAAAATGCACCTCAAAATCATCCTATGACGCCAGATGTTGTATTACAATTTTAAACATTGTGTGAAATGTACACATTTCGTTTTTATCTCCATCGCGATTTTGCCTCATACAGCACTAAGGGTGAATTCGCCTTGCCGCTAAAGGAGTTCTTGAAAGTGTAAGGCAACTTTGTGATGGCGTTAACTTCAAAGTAATCGTCTCTATTGACGAGGCTTGCATGGTAAACACAGGGCCGCATGAAAGTAAATTCAAACTGGTTCTGTGTGATAGAATTTGGACTTGGATCGTCATCCATGGATTGCAATGGCTGGCATGGCATGAACTCTTTCGTTTGAACTGTGACATTGGTTTTCAGCGACGTGGTACTTTAAGAATCTATCTTTGTTCCAACTTATGGATAACGTCTGTAAGGCGAATATCTGACAAAACTTGCTTATCGAACAAAAAGGTATTTGTACTCAATATAGTAGACTTTGAAATCTTTTCAAAAAGTATAAGTGCGCTTCGGTGGAGGATGAATACGTCGTGTTTATTTTGCCGTCGCCATTGACATTAATCCCAACGTTCTTCTCACGATGTTTACCATACATTAAACCGACGAGTATAACATCTGATCGCATACTCCATCATATTTGGGTATTTATTTTTTTATTGAATTTCCACCAGTAAGGTTACAGAGAATTTAGCTTTTTTTGTCAGAAGAGTATCATTTTCGCCATACACACGCCCTGTGTATGTGGCCCTCTCAAACAGTTTATTTAATATTAGCTATGTAAATACCATGATTGACGCTAGAAGACGCCACCTTATAAACTTTGATATTATCATCCATCTGCAAATGTATTTTGTACAGAAAATGTAATTTTTTTTGTGATGACTTGCTTCATTGTTGTATGAAATCTCGTAATTGTTTCCGTTGTTCAAAAAAATGCAGCTTTTAGGTCATTAAATCCTATGATTTTGTGTCGCAGGGCTTGATTGCTAATGTTACTGGGCTTGGTGAAGAGCTGCCTGGTCTTCCGTTTCCACCGTTTGTGGATGACAAACTTATGAAACAACACCCTGTAGATGCCATTCGTGAAAAGGCCTTCACCAAAACGAACGTTGATATCATGATTGGAGCAATGGCCGCTGAGGGCGCAGTGTTCTTACCCATGGCTATGTCTCACATGCTTAATGAGTCTGAAATCTCCTTGAACAGAAGTGAGTACGAAGCGATGTATCCCATGTTCGTGACCGGACCAGTGAAGCAGAACACAGTTGGTGTTAGCGCCATCAAACTCATATACATGAACTGGGAAGACGCTGACCTCCAAGACAGCGATTACATAGACGCCCTCGTTCAGATGATAGGCGACGAGAATTTCATTTGTCCCATGGATCTATCAGCACGAGCTTACGCGCAATCTGGCGCCAAGGTGTACCTCTATCACATGACTCACACACCGGCAAATTCAATATGGCGGATTAAGTGGATGGGGCCGGCACATGCTGAAGACATCCCGTTCGTATTTGGATGGCATTTCTTTCATGGTGCAAACTGGACAATGCCTCCTGAGGAAGTGGAAATGTCATTGAGTATAATGAAATATTGGACTAACTTTGCAAAGACAGGGTAAATTATCAATGTTTTCTGCAACAATTTTAGTGATTCTTCAAGAAAAAGTAGTTCTCATCAAAATGAGAGCATATTTACAAAACGTGAAAGGGAGGTTGTTGTTTTTTAAGAATTGTCATTATGGTTTGGTAAAATGTTATATAGTATTATCATTTTGGCTTAACTTTAATTTTTTACTTTTGCCGTCTGTCGTGTAATTTACATGTAGCGGTTCAATTTTTACCAATGTAATGTTGCTTTTCTCCCTATAGTACTCCATTATCTATCAACATTAATAACACTTGGGAGATATTTTCAATTGACTATTTCTAGAGTTGAATTCATATATCATGTATCACCGTCCCCTGATTCTTTGTCACAGTTGAAACCATTAAATGATGAGGGAGTGGCATTGACTTGTCGCTCTGCTTTTGTGTCTTCAGTACTGTTACCACATCATAGAATGTAGAAAGGCAATATTAATCTTCGTGTGCATTATAGCTAAGTCCATGGACCAAATACGTTAATACCTGTGTTCTACTATAGTAATGGATTGCTTGTTTCTTTTTTAATAACATCAGCAATCCCAATTGTCAAAGCGATGATGAGACATATTCTCAAGGAGACACTGAGCGTGAATGGCCACTGTTTCAAGTACCTGAGTTAGCGTACAAGGAATTGTCTTTGAAGATGGAAACCAAACGAGCTTTGAAAGCCAAGGAGTGTGCATTCTGGAATGATTTCGTTCCAAAATTGCTGGAGGAATATGGTGAGCTGAGACTAGTAAATCCATTTTAAAAGAACATTAAGGCCGCTATTATAATCAACTCCTAAAAGAATGTACAAATATAATGGCATGTTACAGGATTGCAACATGTCAATTTTACAATGATCCACTGTGGTCTTTCAGGTTTTATGAGTGACTGAATGTAAAATCGAACGTCGATATAGATTCCCGCCTTTGTTATATCACTTTTCTTCACAACAGCAATTAGCGGTTTGCAATAGATAATACTCAGATATGCCTTTTCTTCAAATGACCCTAAATATTGTTTGGTGGACTTAGTGAAGTAAATTTTTGCATCGGATCACCAAATTAAAAAAATCGTTTTTACTTTTATGTTTGCATCCAGGATCTATCGGCAAATGTTTAGGGAATGAAGATGAAGAGAAGAAGTACACTGAAGAAAGACATTAGCCCTGGCAGTGTGTCTGAAGTACTTGTATAATGAGGTGTTAGTTTGCGAAATAATTGTTCGGTGCTTTGTATTTACTTTGTAGATTGCAAATTTTTCTAAAGATAGTACTGATGCCTATGATACAGCTTCCATTTCTAAGGACAAGAAATCTACCACACTTTAGCGTACTGTTTACAATAGACATTCCATATGCAATGTTTTATTTAAAGTGAGCATTGTTTGGCAAGTGAATGTTCCGAATTAATGCAATTTGACGAGATGATTAGAAACACTGGCGTGCTTACTGACATAGCGTTAATCAGAAAACCTTCCTTTCACTGTAAACTTGAAATGACGGAAGTAATCTCGTAATTATCAAGCTCAGGAAGACTTGTCAAAAAATTGCGCGTTTTCACACACCAATAGAATTTAGCAAATGTTCCATTACATCGCACAGTGTAAATGCAGATGTATATATGGAAGTTTGCAACGTTAATGTAAAACGTATTCTCTATGTTCGGTATACTTAATTATCATTAGACCACTGTGTACTAAAACTTGCGACATGTTCTGAAAAAAGTATCATTTACTTTCCTAAATATATGTATTTCACTGCCATGCTTAATTGCATCATCTATGTATATTTGTTTACACAATGTAACATTCTTCATTCATTATCTCAATGCTATGTAATGTGTATTTGGAAGACAGGCAATAGAATTTTAGTGGAACTTTTCATCTTCAATCCAGGATCTTCTTATGCATGCTACTAAGCTACCATCATAAGTTACGACACAAAATGTGTCAAAGTAAATCACATACGACTTTGAACGCATCTCATCATCTGGAAAATTCCATATTAAGATAAGAACGCGCCTCGGGGACAGAAATTCGGGCTTTCAAATTTTATTTATTCTCTTCTTATCTACCACTGGTACTTGTGGGGGTCATTTTAAAGCTCGTGGTGAAAGAAACGTTTTCACCGTCTTGGTCTTTCGAAAACCCAAAATTTTATTTTTTCCCATAGAGTAACACAGGTATGGCGGCCATTTTGAATTTCAAATATCGGAAAATCTTAAATAATTTGTCTCTCTAGTACCAAATTTTGCACGGTGACCCCCTGACTTTCATTCTTGTTTTGGTAAGAGAATGATCAAAAGTTTCATTGAGGAAAGTTTGAGCAAAAGTTGCAGTCTTTCAATTTCGAGGCGCATACTACCTTAATGAAAATATCAGATATGAAATCGTAAATATTCGGGCAGTAATTCCACACGATATGAACTTCGAACAGATCGTCTTAAAACCATGCATGCAGATATATGTATTTCTAAGTCCACACTTGCATTGGCAAACAAAATACTGTGCAATAAGATCCGAGTCAGACATCGCGAACCTCGTAACCGTACAACTATCAATCGAGGTGATATTCAGATAATGAGATATTCATACAACTTGTCATATGCTGGTTATGTACGCTTTATCGTCAAAATCAGGCTGCATGACGAGATATTGGGTAACACTTGAGGTTCCATCAAAGAGCCTATGCCTAAAAATGTTATTAGAGGGCGTAGTCTAACAAACCGTATCCCCAGGGATTTTTTTATGACTAATGCCAAGTCATCTGACTGGAGCAGAGCGCGATGAGCTGGCCGGAGAGAATTCTGTTCTGCCTCCCTCAAAATAAGAGAACCCCCTTACCCTCTCAAAGAATTTACAAAATATGATAAAATCATGTGATGACCCCTTCATGTCATTCCCGAAGAAATATTGACAGATTTTGAAATTGTAATATTGTTGTTCTTTGTGTTAAAGTTACAATATTTCGGTGATTTTGTTCCCTGTACGAACTAAATTGCATTGGTATACTCTGTACGGCATTACGAAAGACCCAGTTTTTTGTTTGTCAATGCAAATTGTCAGTGTATTACGGGTATTATTATTGTTGAAAACGAAATTCGAATCTGGACGTAAATTTGATCACCAACACTAGCGATGAATGCAGGACACAGATATTCAGTCAATCCAAATAAGCTGTGTAGTGGATATTTCGGTGCGCTTTGGTAAGTACACCTACAAACCGTTGCGGACACATGAAACAAAACCCTTAAAAACAGTTGTCAAATGTTACAGTTACCGGGCATTTAATGAAATTTAAAATGGAAGCCAATGTTTTGCGCATCAAGACAAGCAAAGACCACAGAAGAAGATTAGAGAACTCAAATTAATACTCATGGTTGCAATCATCTCATGACGTCATAGGTTGTCTTCGCGACAAATCATGGAAACATGTTTATTTTAAATTGTACTTCTAACTTCTGCCACGGTATACTCGATTCTTTCTTTGCGCACGTCGCACAGTGACGTATTATTAGGCGGTACGACATTTGTGACAGAAAGCAGTGAAATGAATCCGTATGCACCCTTCGAGTTTGTTGACAACTTTTTATGTATTAACCTTCACCGATGGGGGCGCTTGCAATCATGCAACACGGCTTGTCGCATGTGAAGGGAATTTCAGATATTTATTATATGACAAAGATTTAATTTTGATAAGCTGAAATTTTGGTTAAAGATATTTGAGTAATATTTCTGTTTGGTTCCGTTCATCTGCAGCCCCTCAACCACTTATCTCACGGCGGAGAGTAAACCGTCTGATTTGATGTCCCAACGCTACACAAACATCAATATGTCAAACTTGACTTTTTCAGTCTATTGTTACTTTATTAGAATTCAAAAGCTCATTATTTACACAACGGGATCTCGATGAGCTACTAATTAACCTTACAGTGAAAACATGACGAGTGCATTAAAAGATAGGATTTTCAAAAAGTACTATCAATAATGATACATGTCAGAAGGCTGTCTAAGTTTTGCACGTTTAATAACCAAAATATTCATTCTGCAATCACATGTCATAAAAAATTCTTTTGAAGGCTAAGAAATGCGAAATACTTCAACTTCGTAGAATATGGCTCGATTTGGAAGTTCAGTCAAGAAATTGCTCTACTTGGTATATATTTGGTAAAATGCACAATTTGTGTTGTGTGATTGAATGATGAACTAGTCCTTACAGGAAGAAAATTGGGATAACAATCGATACTCTCACGAGATAAAATGTTTTTCTGTGTATGAATGGTTGACTAGTCTTGAAAATTTGATATCTGATGATCATAAAAAGCTAACTGTTGAATGTACATCCAATGCTTTTATACACTTAAACGCATTCTGAAGTTACGAGTAATAATGAAAATTGCGTTTGACTGGTAAGAAATATACAGCATAAAAATATATCATTAACAACATACGCATTACCGCTATTTAAACTATAAAAAACGGGAAAAATAAAATACAAGGTTCGGAAATGTCTTAACAATATAGATAACACTTTTACCAAATCATTTACGATAATAATGTAGACAAGGAACATATAGAAGAAAGCTTTCTTCAGAATATGGTCCGGAGAAATACACGCAAGTCAAGAATTACAATATTTGAATTAAAAAAACACGGTTCTTGAAAGAATCATTACATTGGAATAATTCTGAATACTTTTTACAGTTTATGAAACTAATCCTACAAAACATCATCGTCTGAAAATACCTATATCCATAATAGAGTGAAAAATACCTATAGAGTGACTAAAAATAGTGTGAAAATGACGATTATGTATGCGACAAACTGGTGAGAAATAAAATACTAAACCAAGAACCACAAAAACTTCAATATTTCTACATTGCATATTGCAAAGTTCGACTTCCAAAACGTTCATCTGTAGTGTATCGGGTACACACGTGTTCAACATCTGTTAGGTCTTGAACCAGAATGAACCCACAATGGTAACCTGAATGCATATACTATGTTCAAAACAATACACATAGCTAGCTGTACAACGCAATACTGTGCAGGCGTACAAGGAAAGCGTAAATTGAAATAAAACCCGAAAAAGTTTACAATCCAATAAAATGTCTTAATACACACTCTTGTCACGAAAATCGCGATAAAACTATAAAACTCTAAAAATACAGTTCTTAAGACTAATATGTTACGTGTTACAGAATTCTGTGCAGACACGAAGCCGATCTCTGACCAGCCTGAGGGCAGAAATTGCAATAGCGCCACCTATCAATGGTCAATGTACTGGCGTAAGAGTATTACAGTAATGTGAGCCGGTCGGTTGTACATCTCATAAAAACAGACACTTTTCAAAAATGGAGAAAATTACAAACGTCTTGAAATCTGTTATGAACTTCTGTATCCGTATCATTACATGAAGGGTTTCTTACATTTTCATGTTTGAGCAGCGAGATTTTGTCTGGGACTACTTTTTCTATGGTTCGAAGCTATCAAATGAGTAAAGCGTTCGACTACAGTCAAAACATTAACAGCTGACAGATTGCCAGCTGAAGTCATGTGTGGATTTACTCCTGGAATTTTATAAATCTGACGATGTTACAAGAAATCGGAAGGAATTATCCTGACCAGGATGAGTCTCAGAGTGTGTGGACATTGTTCAGGTAAGATCTGATGAGTGTCTTTCTTGAAATCAAAACAAATATGAGAAGATTTCACAGCGATGCTTTGATGAATGTTTACAGTGAATACAACTGTCATTGCAATGCTGTACAGAATTAACAAATGTATTCTGTAAAAAATATGAAAATTTCAACCGATCACTTTGGTTGCAACGTCATAAACTTAATGACATCAAGATGTGAAATTCTAACGCAAACATGACCAGGAAAATCTGGACATTAACTGAGAAATCTAGAAATCATGTTGAAATTTGATTGAATGTTGAATGGAAGTCATGTCAACACTGGACATTCTGCAGAAATATTAAAATATATCTTTATAAAAAACATAAAATCTCAACTGATGACTTTAATATTATGATTTTCAAATTCTTTACATCAAGAGGTAAAATTCTAACTCCAACTAGACCAGGAAAATGTGAACATTTCTCAGAAAAATGAAATTATTTGTATTCTCTGTGTGATCAAAACAATTGCATCAAAACAAAACTGATCACAATTTCTCTACAGTTTCAAATATTCATTTTAAAAAATTACAGATTTTCAACTGATTTCTTAAATTTTATGATTTTTGAATTCTTCACATCAAGAGGTAAAATTCGAACCCCAACATGGCCAGGAAAATATGAACATTTCTCAGAAAATGAAATTATTGTATTCTCTGTGTCAAAACAATTGCATCAAAACAAACCTGATCACAATTTCTTCACATTTTACAAAAAGTTGACTCTGAAAATAATATAAATTTCAACCAATGACTTTATTTTTTACATTATTGGATTCCTTACATCAAGATGAGAAATTCTAACCCCAACATGACTAGGAAATTATGAATAGTTTCTGAGAAAAATGAAATTATTGACATTGTTCATGGCATCAAAACAAAGTGGATTACAATTTCTTCACATTTTACAGAAAATTCACTCTGAAAAAAATACAAAATTTCATCCAAGGGTTTCAATTCCACTTGGAGTCATTTCCTGACATCATAACGAGAAATTCTAACCCAAACTTGGCTGACAAATATTGAGTTTTGATGAGAAAATCAGGAAAATTGTGTCAGTCATGGTGATGATGTGTTTGTAGGTTGTTCAGTTGTACAATTGTATTTGCTGCAATATTTGCATTGACTGTCTTCTCAGATTTCTTACTTGTAAATGACCTTGACAGTGTAATCATTGTCAAGGTCATCTGAATAAACTATTCTACCGTCTGTAAACACTGCAATGTAGTAAGGGTCTCCATCTACAGTTACAGTTTCCTGGTATTCACCCTGTCTATCAAATTTCACTATCTTCCTATAATCTGCCACATAAATATTGTCTGCATTGTCAACTGTAACTCCATATGGTTCCTCTAAGTGATCACTTCCAAATTGATTCAATATTTCAAGATTACTGTCCAAAACATAGATACACTTTACATCACCACGACATGACACTATGAGTTGATATTTGCTATTCATGGTCAGAGACCAGGGCCCACTGAGTTGTTGACTTGAAATAATGTCCCCATCTCTATTACATTTGATTACACAGTTTGGACTGTAGTCTGCTACGAAAACATTTCTGTCTTTATCAACAAATACACCAGTGGGGGACATCAGTTTACCCATTGCTATTATTTGTTTCACTTCACTCTTTGCATCACTCACTACAATGCATTTGTTGCCGACATCCGCTGTGTAATAGTCACCATTGTCTGCCATTTTTGTGTCATATGGTTTGAAATTATGAGGTAAGCCATGAACTGTGACAGATGTTAGAATCTGTGCAGTGTCTGCTGTTACTGTCTTCACACTGCCATGTCCATAGTCACAGACAACTACATGTCCATTCTGGTTTTTTGTCAATCCCTCTGGGTCAAAGACTTCTCCTGATGATTTCTTGCCATCTCTGGACAATAAAACCCTGACAGTGTTGGACAGTGGTGTACCTTTGGGTGTAAGGTAACAATTTGCAAATGTAGGTCAAAGGTCAACAGCTGATAAAACAATAGTACTGCCATTGAAACATGGTTTTTTGACATGGAGGTGACAATTTCTTGAAAAAATCTCATCAAGAAAATATTAAAATTTTTAAAATTTTCCTCATTTGCATAATTAGTTATTTACCCCTGATAACAACCTTTCAGGCTGGTAAACATATTTTTTTCAATTTCAGCTTTTTGTTTATGTTAGTACATGTAGTTGTTCAATTGAGTGATGACAATAATTTTTGACATTCTAAAGATTTTGGTAATAATAAAAATTAGTCTAATCAAGTAATTTGCATAATTAATGAATTTAGGTAATTAGGCTGTATCTCCATAACAGATTGGTGTAATATGCTACAATTTTGTGGAATTGTGACTGAAGTCATGGCAGTGCCATTGTGTTTTGTTCAGTGAATTTTATCTCTGTAGTAATTACCAATTTGCATAATTAACGAACTTGGGTAATTAGGTTGTAACTTGATAATACTTTGGTGTAATACGCTACAATTTCATGGAATTGTTGCTGACATCATTGTACTTTCATTGCATTTTGTCCGGTAACTTTTATTTCTACAATAATTACTAATTTGCATAATTAATGAATTAAGGTAATTAGGCTGTATCTCAATAATGGTTCTGTGTAATAAGTTACAACTTTGTGGAATAGTTGCTGTAGCATTGGTAGTGTTATTTCATCTTGTCAGGTGAATTTTAGCTCTCCAGTAATTACTAATTTGCATAATTAATGAATTTAGGTAATTAGGCTGTATCTCCATAACAGATTGGTGTAATATGCTAGAATTTTTTGGAATTGTTACTGAAGTCATGGCAGTGTCATGTTGTTTCTGTTCAGTGAATTTTATCTCTGTAATAATTACTAATTTGCATAATTAACGAACTTGGGTAATTAGGTTGTAACTTGATAATACTTTGGTGTAATACGCTACAATTTCATGGAATTGTTGCTGACATTATTGTACTTTCATTGCATTTTGTCCGGTAACTTTTATTTCTACAATAATTACTAATTTGCATAATTAATGAATTTAGGTAATTAGGCTGTATCTCAATAATGGTTTTGTGTAATACGTTACAACTTTGTGGAATAGTTGCTGCAGCCATGGTAGTGTTATTTCATCTTGTTAGGTGAATGTTAGCTCTCCAGTAATTACTAATTTGCATAATTAATGAATTTAGGTAATTAGGCTGTATCTCAATAATGGTTTTGTGTAATACATTAAAACTTTGTGGAATAGTTGCTGCAGCCATGGTAGTGTTATTGCATCTTGTAAGGTGAATTTTAGCTCTCTAGTAATTACTAATTTGCATAATTAATGAATTTAGGTAATTAGGCTGTATTTCAATTATGGTTCAGATTAAAGTTCTAAAATTTTGTGGAATAGTTCTTTCATCAACGGCAGCATCATTGCCTGTTTCCCTTCAGGAATTGCTAATTTGCATAATTAATGAATTTAGGTCATTAGGCTTTATATCCATAATTGATTAGAGTAGAATGATGCAATTTTGTGGAATTGTCACTGAAGCTGTGGCAGTGTTGTGCCTTTTGTCCAGTAAATTTTTCTCTCTTTTGTAATTGCTAATTTGCATAATTAATGAATTTAGGTCATTAGCCTGTAACTCAGTTACAGTTTGATGTAATATGCTACAATTTTGTGGAATTGTTGCTGAAGCTATTGCCATGTCATTGTGTTTTGTCCTGTGAATTTTATCTCTGCTGTAATTACTAATTTGTTAATGAATGTACATAATTTGGCAATATCTCTGGAATTGTTTGATGTAATCTCTGTAAATTTGTGGAATTGTTGAAGTTTGCTGCAGTGGTGTTGTTTTTATCTAGTGTATTTCATTTTTGCGTTAGTTACTTATTTGCATAATTAATGAATTTTGCTAATTAGACAATAACTCAATTTTTTGATGTACACTACAAATTCATGACTTCATTGTTCAGGTTATAGCAGGATTATTGTGTTGTCCGGATGGTGAAGTTTTATGTCTGTAGTAATTACTAATATGCACAATTAATATTTAGGTATCTGGTCATTAGCAATGATTTGATGAAGGATATGAACCACAAGAGAATTGTTTTGACTTTCCAGCTAATTTTAGCTAATTTTGTTTACTTTCCTGCATACTATATAAAGTTTAGTATGAGGCATGTATTGAAAGAATTGTGGACAATTGAATTCAATTCATTGATATAAATGTCGCTAGTGTTAACACGCTGAAATCTGCCTTTGACCTTTATTTCCTTGTATTTTCCCAACTCTACCATAAGAAGTGGAGTTGGATTCAAACTATGTAAAGTGAATGCTAATCAGCTAAATATGCTTTTTGAGTGAAACAAGAGGACATGAGATGATGTGGAATGTCAAAACCCTGAAAATGTGTAAAGCTGTTGTCACTTGAACTTCCTAATATTTTTAGTGTTTCAAATACTTTGATGTTTTGTTGTATGTGCCTTCACATATTTTACACAACAGTGTGACATCACTGCACTGTGATCAAACTGATAAACACAGCAATCATCAAGGGGACGTGCTTTTCACTCTAAAACAGAAACAACACACTGAAAAATGATATGAGTCCAGTAACACACAAAGGTACCTAGATAGTTAAAATTATCAATTTTGTGATTGTGATATATTATGTAGCACTTTATCAGCTGTCATTGGATGTACTTCTCTGTTAGGGTTCCCTATCTTGGCAAAAATATTCTTCAAAGTTGGTTCCCCATGAGTAAAACCTTGAGAAGACCAATGTTCCCTACATCAAAAGTGAACAGAAAATTAACCCCACATGCAATTAGTAATCCATTTCAATATTATAGTGTGATGACTTGGAATACCTTTGACATAGATTTCCTTTTTCCTTATTTCCCATATTGTGCAGTACAACTTGCGTATTTTCTCATTGGGATTTTTCCATTGTTGTTACAAAGGTACAGGACTATTTTCAGTGACTAGTGGAGGGATGTACACAACTTTTCAATTTGAAGAAAAATCTTACTAATTTACCTGTTAATTTATATCAGTTATGAACAAAGGGAAATGGAGAATTCATAATTACATTGCTGAGTCATGTGAACGTAGTATCAATACTGTCTACATCAAGAATACATTAAATTCCTGGCAGTGTGTAGTATACTTCCTGAAATTTGCACATGATGCACATATCAATTACTTTGCAACATTCCTTATTTTTAGCCAAAATGTCTTCTGTGTTGATCACAAGGGAGCATTATACAGCTGTCATTGAAATTGTCAGTCTTTTTGATCATAGAGTATATTGATGCAGGCCTGATATGCTTTGAATTTTGAGGTGTTCAAAGTTTGTATTTTCCTTTTGACAAATTTATAATAAACTTGCAAGCAGTTTTCTCCGTTTGCTATAAAAATTCAAGAAAAACTGAAAAGGTTAATCTCTATATGAAGGTATTGGTGTGACATACATGCTACTGTTAGAAATGTATAAACACCAGTTGTACTGCTTAGAGATTTGAAATTCTATTTTCACAAAACTAAATATACTTTGTAATACATCATGCATAATTTTATTAAACTATATTTTTGTTGATATCTTTCAGAGTGATTGGGACATCTGATTGCAGAACAGTGAAGATGGATACTGTGGGATAATCTTTCACAGTTATACTTGTAATGCTGAATCTGCAGTGGAATTCTACTTGGACTGTGAGGGCAGTATTGATGATGGTGACAACAGAATGAATCACAGCTGCCACAGTTTGAAACTGATGGTGATGGATATTCTGATTGACTTGTAATGATGAATCTGCAGTGGAATTCTACTTGGACTGTGAGGGCAGTATTGATGATGGTGACAACAGAATGAATCACAGCTGCCACAGTTTGAAACTGATGGTGATGGATATTCTGATTGACTTGTAATGATGAATCTGCAGTTGAATTCTACTTGGACTGTGAGGGCAGTATTGATGATGGTGACAACAGAATGAATCACAGCTGTCACGTTTGAAACTGATGGTGATGGATATTCTGATTGACTTGTAATGATGAATCTGCTGTGGAATTTTACTTGGACTGTGAGGGCAGTATTGATGATGGTGACAACAGAATGAATCACAGCTGTCAGAGTTTTGAACTGTGAGGGCAGTGTTGATGATGGTGACAACAGAATGAATCACAGCTGCCACAGTTTGAAACTGATGGTGATGGATATTCTGATTGACTTGTAATGATGAATCTGCTTTGGAATTCTGCTTGGACTGTGAGGGCAGTATTGATGATGGTGACAACAGAATAAATCACAGCTGTCACAGTTTGAAACTGATGGTGATGGATATTCTGATTGACTTGTAATGATGAATCTGCAGTGGAATTCTACTTGGACTGTGAGGGCAGTATAGATGATGCTGACAACAGAATGAATCAGAGCTGCCACAGTTTGAAACTGATGGTAATGGATATTCTGATTGACTTGTAATGGTGAATCTGCAGTGGAATTCTACTTGGACTGTGAGGGAAGTGTTAATGATGGTGACAACAGAATGAATCACAGCTGTCACTGTTTGAAACTGATGGTGATGGATATTCTGATTGACTTGTAATGATGAATCTGCAGTGGAATTCTACTTGGACTGTGAGGGCAGTATTGATGATGGTGACAAAAGAATGAATCACAGCTGTCACAGTTTGAAACTGATGGTGATGGATATTCTGATTGACTTGTAATGATGAATCTGCCTTGGAATTGTACTTGGACTGTGAGGGCAGTGTTGATGATGGTGACTACAGAATGAATCACAGCTGTCACAGTTTGAAACTGATGGTGATGGATATTCTGATTGACTTGTAATGATGAATCTGCTGTGGAATTCTACTTGGACTGTGAGGGCAGTATTGATGATGGTGACAAAAGAATGAATCACAGCTGTCACAGTTTGAAACTGATGGTGATGGATATTCTGATTGACTTGTAATGATGAATCTGCAGTGGAATTCTACTTGGACTGTGAGGGCAGTATTGATGATGGTGACAAAAGAATGAATCACAGCTGTCACAGTTTGAAACTGATGGTGATGGATATTCTGATTGACTTGTAATGATGAATCTACAGTGGAATTCTACTTGGACTGTGAGGGCAGTATTGATGATGGTGACAACAGAATGAATCACAGCTGTCACAGTTTGAAACTGATGATGATGGATATTCTGATTGACTTGTAATGATGAATTTGCAGTTGAAATTCTACTTGGACTCTGAGGGCAGTATTGATGATGCTGACAACAGAATGAATGACTGCTGTCACAGTTTGAAACTGACGGTGATGGATATTCTGATTGACTGTAATGATGAATCTGCAGTTGAAATTCTACTTGGACTGTGAGGGCAGTATTGATGATGGTGACTACAGAATGAATCATAGCTGCCACAGTTTGAAACTGATGATGATGGATATTCTGATTGACTTGTAATGATGAATCTGCAGTGGAATTGTACTTGGACTGTGAGGGCAGTATTGATGATGGTGACAACAGAATGAATCACAGCTGTCACAGTTTGAAACTGATGGTGATCGATATTCTGATTGACTTGTAATGATGAATCTGCAGTTGGAATTGTACTTGGACTCTGAGGGCAGTATTGATGATGCTGACATACCTACATAATGAATGACAGCTAGCTGCCAGTTTAGAAAGTGATGGTGATTCTGATGAATATTCTAGACATCTTTTGACAATGAATCTGGAGTTGAAACACTCACAGACTCTGATGATAGCACTGATGACAGTGATAGTTATTTCAAAGTTAGTGTGTGCCAGATGGACTGTCATTGTAGTACATTTCCTTTTCCTGTTTTAGTATTTCCTTTTTTTGCTTTCTGCTCAATTTTTACAGGGTCAAAGTTTCTTACATGATTTCATTATTGAACACTGTTCTCATTTTTGTCATGTTTTATGAGGCAGTTGTCTACATATGGTTTTGACCTCCCATGGATTTCTGTATTGTGAGTCATGAAAATGGTGATAAAATTCAAATAAGAATATTTTAAGAACAGCTTTCTCACAGACTCTCTCTTAATGCAATCAATTTCACCAAACATCATAACATTTGGCAATGTTTATTTTGACTTGCTACATCAAATGACGCTACATATCGGTAGTGATCTTTTTCATAGTTTATATTTGCTCAATGTTTTTATGTGTCAGTCATGACACTGTTATCGGTCAGAAATTTTTTACTCCAACTTTTCCACGAGAGTCTCTTTAAAGTATGACTCATGTATGGATTATGTATGGACTCAGTATTCATAACATTGGTTCTGTGTACTGGCATAGATTGGTGTATATCTACAGCTTCACGCAGACTTGCAAAATCCTGTGAACACTTGTTCAATATAAGGTTGTAATATGCAGTGAAATAGTGGTGTTTTGTACTAAATGAATTGTCTTGCCTTCAGAGGGATTTACATGTTTATGTTTGTCTTTTATTACTTATATATGATCATATGCATATTCAATGAAGAACCAATTGAGAGTTGTATTCCTGTTTCATGTTTGACAATGAAGAAAGGTGTTTGCTTGTTTGTTTTTTGTTTGTTTGTTTTTATGTTCGTTTGTTTGTTTATAAGTATAGTCAATATATTATGAACAAGTTTCTGATACAAATCCAATATATAGAACAAAGGATGCCCTGCCTTTGCCATGAGGAATAAGCACTCATGTTTGTCTAGCACTCTCTTTCTGAATACTCACCTCTCTGAGTAATCAGAGAGAGTTGTGGACACACATGAGTGCTTACTCCTCGTGGCAAAGGCTAGGTGTGCTTTGTTTTATATGTGTGGGATAGTATTAGAAACTTTTATAGTATCAATTATTGACTATACTAGTAAAAAAACAAATAAACAAACAAGGAGCCTGAGTTCCCTACGGTGCAACTCTGTGTCCAACACTGAATACAATCTGTGGATAGAGTTAGTTAACTGTGACATGCAGAAATGCCAGGCTTTTGTCAAAAATACAGTCACATATTTTATGGTCTGAGAACATAGACAATTGGTTAGGGGAGTTAAGGTATTGCACAGTACTGGAAATCTCATGATTCATCAGAATTGTATAATTGCATACTCAGTGAAGTTTGTATAAAAAAAATGGTAGACTAGTTTTAAATGTATGTATTTATGTATGTATGCATGCATGTATGTATGTATGTATGTATGTATGTATGTGTGTGTGTATGTATGTATGTATGTATGTATGTATGTATGTATGTATGTATGTATGTATGTATGTATGTATGTATGTATGTATGTATGTATGTATGTATGTGTGTGTGTATGTATGTATGTATGTATGTATGCATACAAAAAGGGATATTGCACAGTACTGAAAATCTCATGTTTCATCAGAATTGTATAATGGTATCCTCAGTGAAGTTTGTATAGAAAGAAATAGTAGACTAGTTTTAAATGTAAGTATTTATTTATGTATGTATGTATGTATGTATGTATGTATGTATGTATGTATGTATGTATGTATGTAAACATGCATGCATACAAACATGCGTGCATGGATAAATGTCTGTCTGCATTCCTATGCTTTTTTGCACTGCAAAAACTTGAGAATCACAAAACGTTTCACTGATATTTTGAATGGAGAATTATCTCTTGATATAAGTGGAGTTTGGTCCATGTGAACAGGTCAATCTAAAGTGAGAAGTTTAAAAAGATTTTGGAACAATAGTTTATTTTTGTGTTTATATTAAGTTTGTAAGTATCTGTGAGTGTTATTTTTATTTTCTGTTTGTTTTATGGTTTACCTATGTCTATGTCTGTCTGACTGCCTATATACACAATATCTCAAGAACTGCTGAAAAGATTTCAATCAAATTTGTACATAGCTTTAGATATCAAATGACAAAAACTAATTAGATTTTTTTTGGGTGTTGCTTGCATATTTCATGTTCATTTGCATAATTAATGATTTTAGAAAAAAAACAGACAGACATTGAGAACAGCTGCAGCTGCATAGAATTGGATGAGATTTGCTACAAATGTTGATCACACAAGGATTTATCTGCCATGAAAGACATAAGGGTGTGACATGAAAGTTAGCTGCTAATTTGCATATTTTATGAACTTTCCTAATTAGGGATATATATCTGAATTGACTGAATCAAAATTGAAGAGACTTGGTATTAGTCTGTGGGCCAAACCTTGAAAAAGGCTCTAGAAACAGCATTCAGTTTTTTATGGTCTTTGAAATACTTGGTGTGCGCTTAAATATTTCTTAATAGTGTGTGTATACAGAAAAGATAAATATTTTCAGCCTTGACAATATCCTTTAAAACTGTGTCTGCGATTTTTTCCCGGAGGCTCCATTCAAATTATATGGCGTGATAATTAAAATTCCTTGAAAAGCACCTTCATCTAACACCTTTAAGAGCGCATTAAAAAAAAACAAAGGCATATAAAGAAAATCCCAGACACAGTTTTGAAGGATATTGTCAAGGCTTGTCAATGAAGAAATTCCAACCGGAAATCTTGCAGCGTGTTCACATAAGGCGGGAAAAACCGGTTTTTGGAAGGTTCAGCAAAACGCTTGTCACGTGACTCTTATGCAAATAATGACCGTGTACTGTGCTTGGTCGGATAGCTCTATATCAGGGCTTTCAGAAAATGTAAACTTTATTGGGGTTTGGGACGTGTTCAATTGAGAAAAAATAAAAATCTGAAAGTGTCTAAAAGGTATGTAGCTACCTTAAACTGCAATATCTGGTTTACTTACTGGCAATGTAATCTTGATGACACAATTTGTCATTTTGTACTAAAAATATTTATTTCTAGGTTTTTACCCCAAAATTAAGATACATGTGGCAATGCATTATGTACTATGTCATTGAAAGATACATTTGAATGGTTTATTAAAGTTGTCAGCAGGTGATTTTCTTTTTAGAACAGTATGCATGTATATGTATTTTTGAACAAAGTGGAATTAAACTTCAGAGTTCAGAGGACTTTTTGAAACGATAGCCCGGGGCGTCCCACAGACTATATGTATATATTGCAAATACTATTATTTAACATTTCTGAGAGTTGTTAAGCATTTTAACTTCAGCCAATTCCTTATTTGCATATTTAATGAACTTTCCTAATTAGGGTTGTATATCTTGATTGCCTCAACCAAACTTGACCAAACTTGCTATGTGCATGGAGAGGGCTCGAAATTAACTTTTCCCCCTGGTAGTCCACTTTGGCTACCATTTTCTGAAGTTAGTAGTCCAGTGACAATGTCCGGTAGTCTATGCATATTTTAGCTGAGGGATATTGTTTTTCATTAACCAGACAAGAAAAAGCAATTTTTCAAGATTCTGCCCATGAAGTGAATTTTGAATACTTACACAACTTGTACCAAAAGGAAACAGGTATAAGTCCCCCCCCCCCCCCTCGAAAAAAAAAAATTGGTCCTTGACATTCAGCAAAGTGACGCGGGTTTTTTTTTGCCTTTTTTTCTTAATAATGCCAGTCTGGCACCATTGTTGCAACAGTTATTGTCTCTTATCAGTGGCTGCATAAAACTTCGTTTTCTGTTTAGTATTTTTGGACATGCAAACAGGGATATCAAGGATAGCTGTACTGATCAGTATGTAACCCAATAAAAATGCCATGACGCGCAGGTTCTGAAATGACGCACGCGGTGACAAGAAACGATCTTTTTTACCATAATGGACAAAAGTGATACTTAAAAGTTTGGTGATCTATTGGCAACTTGTTTCATTCTCAGAGTTGTTTGAAATTTTGATAGTCGGCATGACAACAACCACGACCTTCTCAGCATGTAAAGACTGGACATACTGTAGCAGTGCTAAAAATAGACCATGGGCTTTCTGTAGGGAGGAGGCATATTGTCTGTGATTGATACATTATGATCAAAATGCAATGAAAATGCGTTTCCAGTGACCATCACTTCCAGTGCCTGTCATCCAAGTACGTCTGTTCAGATATTTGCCATTGCACCCCAAGTACTGACTGAAGTTTATGTTACGGTCTTTGGTAGTCTGTGTGGGTTACAATTTCATGGATTTTGGTAACCCCAGGGAAAAGTTTGAAGTCTGTGGACGCGGTACTACCGCTAATTTCGAGCCCTGATGAAGGATACTATGATACAACATCATTGAAAGTCGTTTTGAATTTTTAACGCAGCTTATTCCTAATTTGCATATTTAATGAACTTCCCCAATTAGGGTTATATATTTTGATTGGCGTGACCAAAGTTGAAGAAACTTGCTATGTACATTGAAAATACAATTATATAACACTATACAAAGTCATACAGCGTTTTTACTGCAGCTAATTCCTAATTTGAATGTTTAATAGCTTTCCTAATTCAGGATATACCTCGTTCAACTTGACCCAACTTGGCGAAACATGGCAAATATTCAAATTCACAGACAACTGCAATATGTGCTGAAGCAATGTATGCTGAAAGACGTGAGCATAGTCAGTTCATATCTTGTAGTCCCCATGGGGGAAGTCCAGGGAACTTATGGTTTGGGTACCATCAATCTGTCTGTACGTCTGTCCGTCCATGCAGATATCTCAGACATGCCTGAGCCAATTAACGACCCCATTAATTAACCGATCATTTATTTGCCACTTTCCCTTAACTTCGATACATCTCCATAATACATTGTTACAGTATTTCCCAATCGAAATATCACAGCGAGGTACAATAGTTCCAACATTCCAAACATGTCATTGCTACATGTATCTACCTACCTCTTTCGACCTGCCTTAACTGATGATAGACTTCCTTCTGTTCATCAGGAATGTCAGCGTCATCAACGATTGCCTGGATACGCTCCTGTAGATCCTCTTGTTTTGCAGTCAAACTGGCCTTGGCGGTCGCCTTCCCTGACTTTGCCCGTACCAACTTCCTGAATTGCTCTATTATGTCTTGTTTCCCTTTGGTAGGAATGTCAAAGTCATGAACGATGTTCTCCACATACTCCATGAGCATATCGCCCTCTATCACCAGCTTTTGATCTGGCTTGCGACTCTTGTCTGGACCAAAAGGCAGGGACTTCTGGAATGCCATCATCAATTCTTGCTTTATTCCTACAGGAATATCTACTTCATTGATTATGGCCCCTGTGTTTCGCACGAACTCTTGTCGATCAAAAACCAATTCAGAATGAGAGGCATTCAGTTGTTGTAATTCAGTCTGTATCTTGATCCATTCATTCATAAGTTCATTAAGTTCAGTTTGTCTCCCTCTCTCTTGTTCCACTGACATTGCTTGTAGGATATCTCTGTCTGTAGCTTTCCGTCTTGTTGTATGTTGCCTCATTGTAACATCAAGGTGTTCTCTTAGAATGTCTGATTTGATTTCCTCATTCATCTCTTCGATGACTTCAATAGGCAGATGGTAGATGTCGTTACCTGAATATAGACGTAAATTGCAATTGTGAACGACAATAAATATTATAAATGTTTTGGAGATATAACAGTTATCCAAGTCAGATCGGTCTTAAGAAAATTTTAACTGTGTCAAATGTATTTAAGGTAGAATGTTCCTCAAAGACAGATAATCGGACTACCAAACATTTCTCAATTCTTTTCTGAGCTACCACTTGCGGGGAGTCATTGTAAAGCTCTGGTTGTAAAAAAGTTTTCACTGTCTTAGTTTTTCGACATTGGAAAATTTATTTTTCTCCGGAGCGCTAGCACGGGAATGATGGCCATTTGAATTTCAGATATCGGTAAATCTTGGGTAATCTGTTTCTCTAGTACCAGAATTTGCAGTGACCTCGAATTTTTATTTGTCATTTTCAAAGAGAATAATTGAAAGAGTCTTTGATGAAAATTTTAGTGAAAGTGTAAGTCTTTTATTTTTAAGGCGCATACCAACTTAAGGTAGCGACATACCCTATAGACACTTTCAGATTTTTATTTTTTTCTCAGCTATAGAAGTCCAAAATCATAATACACTATATACTTTCTGAAAGCCTTGATACTAGGAAATCAGACAATATACAGTACACAGTCAATATTTTCATAATGGTCACGTGACAAGCTTTTTGCTGAACCTTCCAAAAATCTATTTGTCCTCGCTTTAGCGAACAGGCTACAGTATTTCCGGTTGAAATTTGTACATTGACAAGCCTTGGTAATATCCTTCAAATCCATGTCATGGGATTTTCTTTATATGTCTTTTTTTTGTTATACACTATTGAAGGTGTTAGACCACAGTGCTTTTCAAGGAATTGTAATTGTCGAGCGATATAATTTGAATGGAGACTCGGAGGAAAAATCGCAGACACGAATTTGAAGGGTATTGCTAAGGCTTGTCATTGCATAAATTTCAACCGGAATCTTACAGCATGTTTCCTATAGGGAGGAAAACCTAGTTTGGAAAGTTCAGCACAACCCTTGTCACGTGACTTTTATGCGAATAATGACCGTGTACTGCATGTGCACGGCCGGATTTCCTAATATCAGGGCTTTCGGAAAATGTATTCTTTATTAGGGTTTGGGACTTCTATTACTGAGAAAAAGTAACAATCTGAAAGTGTCTACAGGGTATGTCGCTACCTTAAGGCACACCATCTCAACCTTTACATATACAGTAAATTACAAGAGCCCAAACATCTATCTACAGATCAAATTACCGAACAACTTTTACACAAACGCCCTATACGCAGAGATTGGGAAAGACACTCGTCCTATCTATCATCCACATCATAAATGTTTAAGCCGCCTGTCCGATGAACATGATATGTAATCGCCATTTGAACATACCTTCCAATTCCTCCTGACATAGCAGATACTCTTCATAATCTATCGATGTTCCTAAGGACAGATAGAGGGCTCCAATTTCATCCAGCAGACTCTCAGACAGGAATGTACTCTTCACCATCCTGTAAAGACTTCCACTTGAATAGTCATCCATCAAAGACTCCAGGGCTTCCAATGACTGGCAATCCATGATATAGGAAATGCTTCCTTCACCCATATCATGTAACTTCATATGTTTATGGCGTTGGTCTAGTTGTTTCCCAACCAGTACAGCGTTTTCTTTTGTTTGTTTGTTGGAGAAGAAGGCAGCATCAACTTCCGCCACACTTTTACCTCTCTTTGGAATGATACCGTCTGGTTCCACTTTTATTTCAATTTGACCTGAAGTGACCAATAATAAGCTTTTATAAGAGCACACTTACATTTTTCTGTGCTAGTTTAAACGTGGTTCTAGCCAGTAAATATTCGGTTTAATGGCAAAGTAAGAAATGATTAATCAAGCAATTTATATGTCAGGTTCTTTACTGATGGCCAATGCTCAGCAAATGTGTCATTGAGACAAGCTACATGCAAGTAAATTCACCGATTTTACTTTGTATAGTACGCCGATTATAAGAATATACGTCACCGCAACCGTCCTCGTCATTTGCAACCGTAGATTTAGCTGCGCTGTAAATAAGATCTACAGGTGTGGCTTTCAGACTCGAGGTTCACCATATATTGCCAATTCGTAATGGAATAGTTTGAAGACCCCAAAGCTAATTATGTACTGGCGTGGCAAATTTGTGAATTCATGAACTTGATTTTTCATAAAACCTTACAGGCGGTGCATTATTTGAAACGGTTTAAGTAGAACGCGTTAAATATTTTGTTTCGTGGATTACATTTTCCTTGTTTTCCAAAGCATACGTGATGAAAAGAATAATCTCTTGACCTTCTTTTGGTTATATACATATTTGGTAATTGCCGGTTTTTGCTCAAAGACTTGATCTTTTACCACGGAAAAGGAACAAACTTAATTGTTTTAAATTTTTCGACTTATTGGTACTGCAACCTTTTTAAGTATGGTTGAAAAAATCCCAAGCAGCTACAACTGTTATACTGATTTTAGGCTGTGTTGAAATTCAATATATAACATTACTTATGCCCGTGACATTTCGAAACAAAGTTAGAATGTGTGCAGGGACAAGTCTTCATGCCCGTTAAAAGGTGACTGTCAAGCCAGAGGTGTCATTCACGAGGCCGGAGCCTCAACAGGAGTCAATAAAAACTTACATCGGCCTCACTGATAACACGTTCAAGACACGCTTTGCTATCACGTGACATGCAATCGTTCCGTAAAATGTGTAAGAACAGCAGTGAACTCTCAAAGTTTTAGTTTCTCAAAAACGTAAGTTACAGGTATATTTAATTTGTACTCGAAATATTTTGTGCTATTATTTTTAACGCTCTGCTTTTGGCATCGAGGGTTGTAATTTCCCGTGACGATATCTGTATACTTAGTAATTATATATATATATATATATATATATATATATATATATATATATATATATATATATATATATATATATATATATATATATAAATAGTATGAAGATTATATATAATCTCACATCCCCAAAGACCTAGGATGAGATTTCTCACACGAGTTAGGGATATTTTGTCTCGAATCGCAGGCAAGTCGAGAGAAAATATGCCCTGCGTTACGTTCACACTGGAAACATTGAATGTTTAACTGTATAGGCGACTATACTACTTCGTTGCCATCTAATGTATTCCGTGTCACTTAAACACGATCTCTGAGGCGAGTTCCGCTGCCGATACTTCAACTTCTAATACGGACGAGATGTCAAACAGGAAAAAAATGGCCATATTTTCCAAGTGGCCTCTGTTTATCTGTTATTTGGAAAATTCGTCCGGTTTTTGTGAGTTTGTCACCATCCCGCGGTCACAAACAACATTATCCAAAATCATGACAATGCTGTCAGTTACGCCTCCCCCCCCCTATACGCTGACCTGCTTACTTCGTGGTTCCGGTCCGTGTGTTACTCATCGTCCTATTGGATAAAATTTTGCGCGTGGAACGAAAGGCTGACTATGATCCAACCAGAGCTCGTGTAGTATATAATGCAGAGTGTGGGATGGTTTTTGATAGTGTGGGATCGATTTTTCCAACACCGTCGATCCCACACTCTCATTGGCCAGCAATGTGAGAAATAGATATTCTCGTGGGAAATTTTAATGCTTGATACCAAAAGGCAGAGCATGATAAATGGTTACATATATTTATACAAATATTACTTCAATTTCAAAGTAATAATACATGTTTCTTAATTTTCATGCGTCTCGTAATCTTCAAAATGACTTTTTCCTAGATCTTTAAGTCAACGTATCATCTACAATATTTCACTTTTAACTTCGAGGGCATTAAAGGGACAGTCTCTATCTTATGTCATCTAACTGATATCACTACACAATCCAACCCGCACTCTTCGTTGAAGTTCTCAAATGTCCGTCTCCATTCCACGTGTAATAACATCGACCTATACGGGACAGAGCCTTTTCTGTTGCTGCTCCAAGAATTTGGAATTCCCTTCCAGTTGATGTCAGATGTACGCATTCAAATGACTCATTTAAACGAAGACTCAAAACATTTCTATTTTCCCAGGTCTTCATGTGATGCTTTTACCCCAGTTGACTTTTATAGGTTTTTAAAAATCGAGTGCAATTGTGTGCATCTAATATGTTGTCGTGTGTTTAACTGTCCATTCCATGCAGATTTTTAAATTGTCGTAACTTTTAGCTTCTTTTCTCTTTTACAGCACATTGAGGCTGTTTTTGCATAATACGCTTTATAAATAAATATTTACTATTATTATTACTATTATTATCTTTACTATAATTATTTATATGTATGCGACGATCTCGAGAAATAACCAATGCTGATAAATCGACGCTGTTCAACAAATGGTCTTAGCTGGTTTCAAAGTGTCACCACCAAACAAAAATTATGTATCTATCAATCTACTTACGTTTCCGTCGTTTTCTTCCACTACTTAAATTCTTATCACTGGTACTCTCTGCCATGTCTTCATCGCTACCTGGTTGCTCAGCTACTGAATAAACCAGTGTGATTACGTTATAGAAAATTTGCGTTTGACATCTATACACGCATCTTATCGGTAAAATCGCCCTTAAGCAGCTGGATATAAAAAAATGGATAATTTGCCTCAAATATTCTCATATGTATAAATGCAACTTTTATTAATTTTATTATATTCCATTGTAAGATTTGATATATATATATATATATATATATATATATATATATTAGTGCGAGATCGTTGTGTATGAACTCTAAAATATATATATATATATATTTAAATAATATATATATATATATATTATATATATTTTAGAGTTCATACACAACGATCTCGCACTAACATATATATATATATATATATATATATATATATATATATATATATATATATATATATATATATATATATATATATATATATATATATATATATATGCCTTGTGTGCTGAGCATGCGTTGTCAGAAAAAAACACACCTTTACTTTCTTGGTCAACAGATGCTCCAGATAAATTTTCTTTATCATCTGCTCTCCCTGTCGTGAGTTCTTCTGTAGGTAGCTCAGTCACAACTTGGAACAAAATAATATAATTTCAAAATAAGTACAAATATGGCGTTCTTTCTATATATGTCATTCTCAATGATTAGTTATCTTTAATAATGCTTTCTATATGTGTTTGCTATCTAAGTTACTCTCTCATTTTAGCATTTGTGCATTTCTACATCTGCTCCCCGATGCTTAAAAAGTAAAGCGATGTATTCATTGCTGTGGTAAAGTTTTGTGCGATGTGCGAAAGCGAGTATGTTAGTACGAGACTCGTGCGGAACTGTCGCAGTCGGAAAAATGGAAACAACGTATCTCTGTTATTAAAACACTGTTTTTTTCAGATTGGGGATTTGACCGCGCGGTTTTGACTATGATGATATGTCTTGCTTAATGACTTGGTGCCGTACGTTTTGATTTGGAATCCGAAACTTAATCCGATCGAAATTCGAATTGATACAGGTGAAGTTTCCTTCAAACCAAAATGTGTATAGCAACACGTTTGAGAAAGGGATATTGAAATGGGCTTTAGGTATTTAAATCGATTTCGGAAAGAAAAAAGTATTTGAAGTCATGGAGTGATTCATGCATAACAGAGAATCAGTCTTCCTTCAGACACGTTGATATGATAGGTTGATAAGATACGTTGCATGACCAGACAAGCGTTGCAATGATCACCCTATCGAGTCATAGAGTGATCCTGTCATAATTGCTTCATTTCGCTGAAGCCACTTGTTATATATCTTTCTTGAGTTACTGGCCAATCAATATGACCGTTTTCAGAAACGATCATTGTAAAACGAAATTTCTTGCCTTTGAAATGTTTTATCGCTACTCGGATGTGATACTTGCATGGACTATATGTTCTGCCATCTCTATTTTATGCTTTCTGTCGGATGCTATGGACTTGTCGCCATCCATTGAATCCTTATCGCCATCACCAATGAACAGAGAAACAAATCAATCATTACTTCTAACAAGGACGATGTTTGTCCAATCAAACGATTGTAGCGCTAATCGTATTAGGCCTAATTAATGAAAGAATGGTTTTGCGCCTCTAACTAGACTCAACAAGCAACCACAGCAGTGTCTGCAGAGATATAGCGAAACTTGAAGTTCCCCGACCATCGTAGTGTTTTTTCTTTCGGGAGTTTTTACCTGCATTGACTTCATCCTCTTTTGTACCAGTTTCATCCTTTCTGTCAGAGACCTTTGACTTGTTGTCGTCATCTGAAACCTTCGCGCCATTGCCTGCATGGAAAAGTAACATTCGAAGAATAAATCTCACAATAAAATAAAGAAATTCGAAAATTTTGTAACGATATGCTACATGAACGTTCGACAAAGTGATGTACTATATGCAGTTGGTATGATCATACAATAGTTCGCTATACTCTACGATGATTCTTCAGTAGTAATCCGCTATCAAATATTCTGTATAAAAACCCCTAATATGTGTAGTGCAGGATTTATTCTTCAGATTCAAAATTTGAGGCAACATGTAGTGCGTAGTTTAAGCATTCTTGTGTTTAATAACATTAGACAACCTCAAGATGAATATTACCGCACAAGCACACACTCCTACAGACATACACACTTCTCAATTCACCCAAAAGACCTTGTACTGTGTGAGTTATTGGTACCTTTGTGTTCAACGGTATATTCAGTTTCTGTCTCTGGACCACTCTTATGTGGAGAGGTGCTTTGCATATCGGCAGTTATCGAGGCAACAAAACTTCCATTGCTACCCCGCAGATCCTGTGCTACCTTTTCCTTTATGTGATCTCTTATTATCTTTGCACGCTCAAATGCTGTCGGGTATTTCGTTATGACTGACACTATTCGCGCTTTCAAATTCTCTGAGCCTTCATCCATATCTATCGCACATTCTGTCGCTTCGAGGTTATCTATGTGTTTACTAACAATCTCATCACTGTGAGACCCTTCAGGATAGACTACGGGTATCGCTGCGCACATAGCTGCCAGAGTCAGGTTACCATAACTTGTTGTAGATGGCGGAATTAATACAAGATGAGATGACATCAGTTCACTGTTCAGTTCTTCAGTACTTGTCACGATTTTAGGCGTGATCTTCAATCTTGAGCTCCGTGTTAGCTTCTTCGCGATCTCTTTTCCCTTACTTGGTGGTATTCCTATTATTTTCCATACCGAAGGAGTTTTGTTGAACTGATATATTATTTCAGCTGCATCGTTTACCGCCTTTATAGCAACATCAAGTTTTTCGGGGTCTTCAAACTCGTATTTCTGGACAACGGATATAATTTTGAATTTTTCGCCTTTGAGTACCGGCAGTATATCTGATCCGGAAGCCGCTAAGTATTCTTTGTTTATCATCGGCGAAAGAAGCTGTTGATTGGTTTCCTGATAACGTCGCTTGTATTCCGCGTGGACACTTTCTCCAACAGAAAATGAACACTTTGCATTCTTAAATTCATCTGACATGATTCGCTTTCGAAATTCCAGTTCCTCCTTACTGCAGCCTACGATCAAAGGCGTGATGTCATCTTTATCAAAGAGGTTGATCAAGTAGCATGATGCCTTCGGAAACACCTTACTCAGGATTTTGAAGGTTGGTATTGAGGTGAACGCACTGAAGCCAAACACGAATTTGACATTTGTCAACTCTTCTAAATGTGGAAAGTGTTCGTTGTGGTACAACAACCAATCACTATGTGGCTCTCTGAATTCAAATACGCCTGTTTGTGTTGGAAGTTCAAGAGTCACTCCAAGTTTTTTTGCATCTGCTTCCTCCTTTTTTGTTGCTTTCACAGCGGTGCAATGGACAGATATTCCCATGTCCTGCAGTAGTCTGATCACTACATGAAGAGCATCGGTGATTCCTCCATGAATTGATGGTCCCCATCGGTCAGATACGATCAACGCTTTCTTTACCATATTGCTGTCAACGAGAAAATATTTAGGTTTTCTGTGAGTACTGACCACTGCATTGTTAGGTGTTCATAAACCTGCTTTGTGTTTAATACATTATTGTAGTCTCATTGATGTTTGCATGTCTCTAAAGCAAAAAACTTGCCTTGTGACTTACACTGTGTTAGATTTGCACGGCGGGGGAGCTTTCATCGTATTCTATCCGAAAGTCATGGAACATCTTTATATCAGTCACTTCAACAACAGCGTCGAGTTAGCTTTCAAACTCTCTATATATAGTCATAACATCACTTGCCGACCTGAACTGATCTATAACTGTGCCTCATCCACAACAAATGGAAATTACATCCATTTGAAATTTGTAGAAATAAAATGCCTGGACAATGCAATCCAAGCGCTCAGCCTAACAACCGAGACAAGTGTGAGTGAAAGGGCAAAATAATGTTGTTCGAATAATATCGGTGATCTTTGAGTCAATCCAATCTCTCAAACACTGTTGTAATTGCATAGTGGTAAGCTCAAAATCCTACGGGCCAATTACGAATATTTTTTTTCACGAATTCATACGTTAAAACATAGACCCTCGAGGGTCTATGGTTAAAACTATCGTCTTTAATCTTCCGACATGAAGAAGGCAGCAGCGAAATATATGACTTGATTATTCTTTTTTCTATTAGTCATTGATGCACCGAACGTCTAACCCTGGGCAAAATGCTTGATATACAACAATATATACACATATACTGATTCTGTACATGTGTCAAATACGTTTAGTATACACGTATGTATACTAATAAAATGCAAGTGTACACATAGTGTGCAAAGATTTGCATTACGAATACTCATGATCTGCATAGAAATACGCTACGCATATCAACGTATTGGAATGTTCCATATAAAACACCTATTGCCTGGTCATGAGGGCTATAGCGCCCGTTTATTACCCGAGGGGCCGTGCGTTACCAGAAACACATCGCTATTCCCCGAGGCCGTAGGCCGAGGGGTATAGCGATGTGTTTCTGGTAACGCACGGCCACGAGGGTAATAGACGAGCGCTATAGCCCGAATAAAGACCAGGCTATAGGTGTTTTATAACACACCACATGCTCATGGCGTATTGTTATATAGTTTTTAATGTGTTTTGATATTTTGCAAGGCAACAATCCATTGTGACAAGTTTACCGGGCGATGTTTCCACAGCGATTTCAGTTGTACGTACGTGGTACCACTATCTTTCAAAAATATTCGAAGCATACCTAGCGACATCCTTAGTTGCACTTTAATCTTTTCCGTCGATGAGCTGTTCAAGTTCCTACGCTGTTGGAATGTTGGAAAACGTTTGAAAATCTGTTTCAGAGAATGTGTCGTCACCTATCCCGGACGCACATCACGTTCTAGTCACCCGCCATTGTTGCAAAGCTGCAGACAACACTACGGTCACGTGACCGGGCACTTTTCCAAATTTGGTCAGAACTATTTCCCTAGGGAAATAGCTTTTCAAAAAATACCCTCTGACGTCACTTTTGTCGATCTGATGGGGACTAGACGTATCTATTTTCTCGTCACGTGACGTATTCTGGCGAATCGCGACATGGAATGAGCATGTGGTGTGTTCCATATAAAAAGATAAACGTTACGTATGCAATTAATATTGTGTTCCATATACGTCAATATACGTAAATATACTGAACGTATATCAAGCATTTTGTCCAGTGTAAGGCAATCGCTCAGTTACTGTTTTGGTGTGACCTATCGAGTCCATAATACACTGCGCCCAATCTGATGTCACCATACTTGTACTTTGTGGGAAGAATTGTCGCTGAGACTTTCGATGTATTCATGTTGCTTTCATAAAGTTTTTTTGCTAGTGATTCACAAACACGTTACTGTGTTATAATCGAAATATCAGGCAGACCTTTTTGAAATTTTGGTTTGCAAGTCTCGCGCAGCGTAAATCGTTCAAAGATGAAGAGAAAGATGGTGTAGAATTTGTATGTTCACCCCATAATGCAATGGTCAAGTGCAAGATCTTGTGATACCTTGCGTTCAGGCTATGTAACAGGTACTAGGAAAACTTTGTACAAACGAGAAAAAACAAACAACTGAATTTATTCAACAATGTTCCATAAAGTCAGTCACATTCCCCGCGATTTACCGTGACTGCATGCGTATTGGGTCATATACTGGAATACCTCAATCACGACACTAGCTTGTAGTATCGCTCGCGCAAATCAATATGTGGAGGATCGCGTCAGTCTTACCATGAATGGACAGTTTACGCGGTGAAATGAAGCAGAAACCGATCGTTGAACCGGCAACTGGAGAATATATGGAATTCTTGGCTAAAGCTGTCAAACACAATTCATCAAAAGAATAAACCTTTTCATCCCTCACTGATTTCAAAGACATACATACTATTGCAAACCCTTTATTGGCAACACCCTATATGAATTGTGATAGATTTCGCAAATAACGCAACACGTATAGCTGCAATGCACGACTCTGGGTTAGATATCTAGTAGGGGTAATATTTTTCGTACCTTTTTTCATTCACCGCTTTTGGGAAATTCCCTGAATTAGTTATCGTAAAGATTATTTTTAACAAATGAAATTTACCATATCGCCTGGAATCATTTGGTCAATTATAATACCCCAGTGATGAAATACTATAAAACGCTGTTCACGTCCCACCTCTATTCTTTAGACATCCACCTATAGAGGGCGTTAGTGTCACCTCGCTTGCAGCCGCCTTCAGTACGCAAGCCCGATGGTGGAAACTGTTTCTCTTGAATTGTAGTGTACAACAGCCTTCATATGATGTTGTAAATTCCCACGGCTTTTCCATTACAGTCACGGTAAGAAAATTCTATGGCGATGTAAATATCTTAGCGCGTGGACAATATTGGTCGTGACAAAATAAGGCATTGCCTTACTGGTTGACAAGGCGTATGCATAGCTTACCGTTTGGTCTTCGTTGCCGTTGTACTGCCACGTCGGCCGCCATTACTATCTGGGCGTCCAGCAGGTACACCCCCTTTGCTGTCAGAAGTACTTGGTCTTACGTCAGAGCTTGCCATATCAACTCAGGATCAGAACAAATCAAAATCGATATGAAAAGTGGCTGAGACTCTCAAGAATGATGTAATTCTGATGAAGGATAGCCCGAATATGTCGGAGAGAAACACAGAAACAACACTGAATTGTGTTAGAGGTATAGAACTCGTGACAAAGGCTTGTGTAAATTATTAACTTTTCTACTGTCATAAAAACACAACATAGTATCGCATGCACGTATTGCTATGATAAAATCAGGCTGTGGCGTTTGAATGAGGAGTCCATTTTAGCCAATAATATATGAAGTACGCACTACAGTGCATTGCGGGTTGGACACTATTTGTTATGGCTCTCCTCCAATCCTTGTATTCGATGATACAGACTGATATTAAAGAACAACGATTACAACGATGAAAGCAAGTGCAAATGAATCTAGACTTCTTCTAGTAATGTGCATTTTTTCTCCCTTACATTTATTTTCATTCTTCTTCTCCGTAACCTCAGAATCATTAACACCGCAAAAAGCAGCAGCAGCACAAGCACCACCACCACTATCATCATCATCATCATCATCATCGTCATCATCGCCATTATCATCATCATCATCTACTCTCTCACTCACTGATTCACGTACTTACTCATTGTCTCCATATATATATATATATATATATATATATATATATATATATATATATATATATATATATATATATATATATATATATATATATATATATATAGTCGGAGGTCATTTGGCTGTGCCAGGCTTAAGTGTGAATTGGGTTATATACGTTGCCAAGCTTAAACAGACAATTTCTTAGGATACAAAACAGTCATCGTGCCTGTTGTATATCGAGTTAGAAATGTACAGTATCAGAAAATTAGATGCGGATGAATAAAATGACATACTTCAGCCAAGCAATTGAGAAAGGAATTTGAATGCCGTTGACCTATCGCATTAAGGTATTCATTCTAGTCTTTCTTGAGGTCTAGTGACTCTGCTGTACTCACATTCTAAATTTCCTGCTCTCTTTTAACTCCTAAACGCACAGATATCGGCTTTAGATAAGTATTTAGTCCTCTCTTACTCACTCCGTGCCTGTTCTATTCAAAGTTTCTGTCTATAGGTTGTGGCATGTGATGTCTATTAAGTCAAGCTTTTATCCTCCGCTGAACTGACTCTGCTCTGCGGTAGAGTGTCGTTAATGATGTACAAATGTGATTTTCAGTGAAAGTCTGCTGAATGGACGTGTCTTTTTGATGTTTCGAAACGTAACAGCATAAAGAATGTCACATTATACCAATCACACCATATATCATCATCTACGTGTTAGTTGAAATAAAATCATGCCAACAAGCATCATGGTTTTGCTTATTTCAATGATCCGCGGCCAATACCATGCAATCGAAGAGGGCACAAGGCAAAATATCACGACACATGAACCTGTTATCGTGGCCGGCATCATGACTAAGAATGCTGAAAATCTAAGTCGGTAATTCACAATCTCCACTGTTCGAAATTAGCTATTATTTCTACTAATGCAGTATTTTGTTTTGTGAACAAAATTAATATCAATATGTAGTTCCTATTGAACTATTGCAGCAAGATTGTTCTTGATTCACGTATCACATTTACTTCAGTTGTATATTTTCACGCAAATGGCAAGAAATACACGAAAATCACAGGCTTAAAATAAAGCTATACGAGCTACCATATAACTTGGTTTTTTCTAAATTCCTGCAGCATCAGAGTCAAGCCTTCCTTTGTTTCTTCTCTCGACATTTATAATTCTTATGATATCTCACTAGATATTTCTGACTTTGTATGAACCCCTTGCAATCATAAACAGTCAGGCTTGTACAGCGATTTGTATCAGGCGTTTACTCCGTAATTTATCGCTTTACGATGTTGACAGCTCCAGTCTGGCGGTACTTATCTATACGTGCACACTACAAACAGAACTCAGGTGTTCGAATACCTCTGTATCTCAGTATCCGTACTGATAATGGGTGAACAGACCAGTGACCTGAAAAGGTCAATAGAATAAATCACCAATAGCATTCTAGTTGTGACATCGCCGACAACAGTACCGTCAACACATAACTGCACTGACTTATCGTTCACGTTACCAGAGTTTTCTATCAAACTGCAGGCAGATGTAAATGCCTCAATCGTCATTTGAACACGTTGAGTGTAATATTGCCACGCGGATTACGAATTTATGTAGCTGCAATAATTGTAGCCCATGGCCACGGGCCGATCACCGGCTTTTTCTGGCGTGTTTGCCGTGTAGCGCCCTACGGGCCGGTGCTGCACAGCAACGTAAGAAAAAGTCGGCACACGGCCCGTGGGCTTGAACTATTGCAGCTGGAAGTCATGTATCTACAATAATTGTAGCCTTGGTGGGGCTGGCGCAAGCCGCACGGCCAAGCCTCACCAGGGCTACAATTATTGCAGCTAGAATTCATGGAGCATTATACTCCCAGACTGGTGTCATGTTTCTATAATAAATATTTGTACCGGTTATCGTAAAACTTCATTCTAGTAATTCACCAAATTTCAAAACTTCGCCACTTGGGCTTGAATTCCCACGATTTATCGGAGGTGTAATTCTTCAAAATTGGCGGCAAATATACATTTTCAAGTCTCCTCTGTTTAAATTCAATGGCAGCGCCATTCCAGCACCCGCATGTCTCGTGAATTCCTATGATTATGCATGGAATGTCTCACGCAAGGTTGGACAATAGAAAGACAATGTAGTCGAACTTTTATCAGAACTGTAGCTGTAAGTATAGTTTTTCATATTTTCACAGCTTGGATTTAAAACAATGGTGTTGTGACATGTTTGATGCATACAATGTATTAATCATTGTGAAACTAGCATTGGCAAGTTTTCTTGTCGACAAAGTATTGTAAATTTGAGAGTGAGACTTTGGGGGCCTTGGAGTGAGCATATCTCCAGGCTCTCGGAGCTAAGAGTTGCCCCAGGCAGCCATCAGGCTGACCTGGGAAATAAAGTTTCGAGCGCAACGTTAATTCCTGTGTCGCCAGATCTATATATTTACTCCATCTACGCGTAGATGGAGTAAATCACGGTCCCGGCAGAACACTTCCTTACAATCCTTACTATTTGATACTGGATTGGGGAACATCCGTCACTAGCGTGGCCTCACATGCGCACTTCGTCATTCTGGGAAGGATAATATGAGGGTATTACGAAAATACCGCAAAGGATGCACGAGGACATTGGCGCAGCGTATCGCCCGACGCGAATTCCTGATCTGGGCATCAAAATGTCGGAGTAGTGACCGTTTTCGTGCAATGTCAACAATTTTTCTTCCGATTTTATCGCGCCAGTGTGGAATGCTACCTCGGACGCGCTTCTGCAAGTTTTGGAGTGTGTGCACTACACACATACGTACGTACAGAGCGCGCGCGAGACTTGTTCTGGCACTCGTCCAAGGGGTCCCTTGAAACCGTTCTACAGTGAACGCGCAGATACAGCGGCAGGGAATGGGGTGCCTTGAAACCGTACGTGTTACGGAACGGGCGCGGGTTCCGTACGGCTTTTTTAGCGCACGCTAAATTCTATTGTTCTCGATGGTAGATGTATAATAATATGAGGTTATTACGAAAATACCGCAAAGGATGCACGAGGACATTGGCGCAGCGTATCGCCCGACGCGAAGCGGAGGGCGATGCGCGGCGCCAATGTCCTCGTGCATCCTTTGCGGTATTTTCGTAATAACCTTATTATTATACATCTTACATTCCTGATCGGGGCATCAAAATGTCGGAGTAGTGACCGTTTTCGTGCAATGTCAACAATTTTTCTTCCGATTTTATCACGCCAGTGTGTGTGAAAAGCTACCTCGGACGCGCTTCTGCAAGTTTTGGAGTGTGTGCACTACACACGTACGTACAGAGCGCGCGCGAGACTTGTTCTGGCACTCGTCCAAGGGGTCCCTTGAAACCGTTCTACAGTGAACGCGCAGATACAGCCGCAGGGAATGGGGCGCCTTGAAACCGTACGTGTTACGGAACGGGCGCGCGTTCCGTACGGCTTTTTAGCCAACGCTTTATTCAATATTATTACACCTCACGTATTATTCGGGTACTGTGATTGGCTGAGCCTCACTCACGTGATATAGAACAAAAAGTGATAGAACATGGCTTAGGTGATATAGCCCTGTCGCGTGCGCTGATATAGCCCTGTCGCGTGCAGTGATATAGCCCGCTACAACGTTCTGGAATACCGCGCGTCCTTTCTGCGCGTACCATACCACATCATCGCGTACATTTGCTTGGAATTTTCTGTAAAGCAATGGCTTTTGAAAAGGTACAAGAAATCAGCTCGACCTGAAGTATACGACGACGTTTAGTACATTAATGAGAAAAACTTGAACAACGCTGTCTTCGTTTTTAGACGTTAATTCAACTTCATGTAGCATTGCGATCGAGCAACAAATAGAACGTTTCACTGTGGCGAGTCTCGATCGACACTTGACTGCATTCTGAGCAAAGTTTCGAAAACAAGTGTTTGTTCGGTGTAATAAAATTAATAACACACGCTAGCACGGGCAAGATCACGATTTGTTGCCTGCCCTCGGGCTGGTGCTCATGACGGTAATATTGATGATGCCCGAGCCGAAGGCGAGGGCATCATTAATATCACCGTCATGAGCACCATCCCTTGGGCGGGCAACAAATCGTGATCTTACCCTTGCTGGCGTGTGTTATTATTTAATTGTTCTCGATGGTAGATGTATAATAATATGAGGTTATTACGAAAATACCGCAAAGGATGCACGAGGACATTGGCGCAGCGTATCGCCCGACGCGAAGCGGAGGGCGATGCTCGGCGCCAATGTCCGAGTGCATCCTTTGCGGTATTTTCGTAATAACCTTATTATTATACATCTTACATCCAGATGGGGGCATCAAAATGTCGGAGTAGTGACCGTTTTCGTGCAATGTCAACAATTTTTCTTCCGATTTTATCGCGCCAGTGTGGAATGCTACCTCGGACGCGCTTCTGCAAGTTTTGGAGTGTGTGCACTACACACATACGTACGTACAGAGCGCGCGCGAGACTTGTTCTGGCACTCGTCCAAGGGGTCCCTTGAAACCATTCTACAGTGAACGCGCAGATACAGCCGCAGGGAATGGGGCGCCTTGAAACCGTACGTGTTACGGAACGGGCGCGGGTTCCGTACGGCTTTTTTAGCGCACGCTAAATTCTATTGTTCTCGATGGTAGATGTATAATAACTATGTTTATTGAGTTTCTACCCAGGATTTCGCGGCTCTCTACTTCCGTAATATGTTTTATCCAGCAAAATTGAAATTACTAAATGGAAGATTGTGAAACATTGCATGGAAAATGGAAGATGCTGAAACATGGCATGGAAAATGAAATATAATAAAACATGGCATGGAGAATGGAAGCTGCTAAAATATGGCATGGAACATGGAAGATGATGACACATGGCATGGAAATGGAAGATGCTGAAACATGGCATGGAAAAATGGAAGATGTCATGCTGTCATAGATTACCAGGGATCAGTCTGCAAAAATGAGTACCCGTTGAATGTTTTCAATATATCAGCATTCGTGTTAAACCCTCTACATCAGTAATTTTCTCTCTTACGTCTGATGATACGACCTGCTGTGGATGATGTAATGTCCTACACACGATGAGAGATGATGTTATGTCCTATACGTAATGATAGTAGATTACTGTAATCACCGCAATTTTCCCTTGCAGAAAAAAGACAGTCAGGAATCCTGTAATCTTTGCATTCCATCGGAAGGTGACGATGAAGAAGATGTACTGCTTTGAGAGTGTATGAAAAGTACTGAAATACCGAGTAATCTGAAATCAAAGATAATCGAGAGATTACAGAGAAGTTACAGCACTACAGAAGAGAGCATGTTGATGGATACCCTTAACAAGTACCAGCGATCTGTTGGCATCATTAGATGGCCTACTCCTCAAAGCGGGTTCAGGAACGCTACGGTCTTTCGAATGGGGCGTAATTTTGTTATGACAAATTTCCATGTACTGGACCAGATAGAGAGAGATCAGGAGAAGTGTAGATTTGGCTTAAGTCAGGTTAAAATCTATTTTGATTATTGTGAAGGAAGCTACGAGAATCGAGAATACGTTTCGTTGAATTTGGAGGGAAACGAGATTGAGTGCATGTTTTCCAGTGGGCTTAAAGATTTAGATTTTGCAATTTTTGAAGTTGGCACAAGTCCAAACAAGTTACCGCCACCCCTTGGTACATTCATCAGTAAATTCCCATCGCAGTCCTCTAGATTTTGTATTATGGGGTATCCGAACGGAGACTACTTGCAGATAGACGTGCGATGTGTTGGACAAGTTGACGAAATACAAAACTTGCCGGCTATATTCAAACTGCAGGCCATGCTTCCAAGTGATGTAATTCAAGCTTGCGATTCAAGGCGAACGGTCTACCATACAAATATGGCGTACGGCTCTTCGGGATCTCCTATCTTTAGCTACAGCGGAGACCTTCTTGGTATTCACGTCCGAGGATTTTATCGACATGGCGCGAGGCGAAGTGATTTTGAACAGGGTGTAGCAATGACAAACATAATATACTATGTTGTACATCAAATCCTGGAAAAGCCTAGCGATGTATATGAGCAATTGAGAAGCATCTTTATAGATTTGTTTCCTAATCACGGAAACTTACTCCCTTCTATGCATGGATCAACTGAGTAAAATATTTTAGTCATTATAATATACCTAAACTCACTTGCCGGCATAAAGCTATGGAGGAAAGCACTCTTGCAATTTTTTACGTATCACGCCCCGGCCTGCCCAACTTTGGATGAACGCGTCGAATATTCTTCGCTCGTCACAGCGTCTGACGTAACCAGACAAGCAGCACGTAGTAGGACGCAGATACAGGCAAACCGCCAATTTCAAAAAGTGCTAGTTGTTGGTCTCCCGAAAGTTGTTTATTGCGCAGTTTTATAAGTACAAGCAAATTTTGTTAATTACGCAGCTTTTAGGATTATATTAAGAACATCTTCTTTCAAACAATTTTAAGATATTATGACTGCACATTTAAAACTTTTACAAAAATAGACAGCCAATCATTATTTCAATGCATATAACATTTTTTGGTAAACTTAAGTTTAACTGTACAGTAGCAAGATGTTAAGCTTGTATTTTCCATTACAAAAATATCCCGATTGTTTTAATTTTTATTTTTGTAACAATTTTTTTACGAGCCGTGGGATGCATTGATACCTTGGAAATGGATTTTGAAACACACTGAAGGCCCTGTAGACACCACTGTGAGGTTTCTTCTTACGTAACATGTCTGTAATTATTATTTTAAGTCATTTTGTTGATTACTTATACAATACCACGACTGGAACAACTAATTTGGGATAATTGGATAATGAACTTATGTCGATTTAATCTCCAAATGTAAGCTTGTCTGTTTTTCTCTTTACGCAATGCATGCCTTTTTATGAGTAATTTGTAGTATTGCAACATTCATTGAGAAATTTGGAAAATAAAAATATCCAATTCTCCCAAATTAGTTCCAATCGTGTTTAGTGTCAAAATGTCAAGTTTGCCCCTTATTGTCTATGACTACCTGATAAATAACCATTTGTTTCAGGCCATGGCAAAAGATCACGAGGGCAGCTTTGAGACAAATGATGTGTTTATAAACATGAATGTTTCTTAACATAATGACGTCTGGCACATGTTTTATAAGCAGGTAGTTTTGAAGCAAAGACCAGACTGGGGTTTGAGCGGAGACCCTCCCGTCTGTTGTTGTAAAACGTTTGAAAATATAATGTCTAAATAGTGTCATTAAGTGTTACCTAGAGGAGTTGGGCCTAGCCAGCGGACATCATTAAATCTGTGCATGAATCATACTTATGTAAAAATTGATCTTTTAGTATTCATCACTCAGAATAAGCAGTATTCTTCACTTTATTTTTCAACATAATGTTAGCTCTATTGAATTTTTCAGGCATACTTGAGCTAAAACTTCTATGAATTTTTAGATATTTTCTTGCGTTTGTAAATAACAGAACTTTTTATTTTACTGCTACTGTCGCCCCCAAGTTAATCATTGCGAGTAATGTTCTTTTACTACTCCGAAAATCAAACTGCCTTCTAGTAAACTTGTCTCCAACTTTATTCATTGTGAGTAATGTCCAAGACTGTTTTTGATAACTGAATTTAAGCCCGGACAAGAATTGAGTTGTGAAAATGATAATATATTGTAAACAACGCGTTGTGTGTCGATTTTCAACATTGTCCGGGCATAAGAGATGTAAAATGTTTATATTTTCTGGATCAATATGAATTAAAGTATGGAACAGTACAGTAGAATTGTCCACTGAAGTATGCTTTAGGTAATGTTCCTTTGATTCTCAGAAACATTTCCGTCTGACAACTCTTTCGTGAACTTGAATTTAAATTGTATATTTCGTTATCTAAGTACTTTGGCAAGCACCTTACTTATTAAGAATATATCCCTGCGTCGATGTTGTTTTAAACCAATTCGTTTAATTTCAAAGCAGCTCGACCTACCTCGATTAGCACAATGACATTTGTAAACGTGAAGCAAAGAAGTGTCTTACTGCATCAGTATGACATCAGTTCATTCAGACGTGTCATTTTACTTTTACCCCGATTATGCACAGTCAATAATCAGTTAGAGCCCGAATGTGTGATAAAACCGATCTCAAAATGTACTCAGTTTTTCAAGACTTTTCTTTAAATAAGACCCATTGACTACTGAAAAAGTGTATAACACTGTCATAAGTGTCGAAAGTGGCATGTCAAATCAAACATTATAACTGTCACTTTAGATTTCCAGCCATTTTCAAAAACTAATCATATGACAGATAAAATAGACATTACAACAACAAAATGTTGGCTATCGTTTGTAATGCATTCAAGTAAATGGCATCGTGCTTGTTACAAGCATGATCATGATTTGTATATGTACTTTTTCAGTGAGGGCGCCATTTACGAGTACGACACCCGTTTGAAGTGATACTTTTATACACGCCCTTCAGTTAGCACATTTACATGAAGAAACTGTCTTTTGAAAAAAATCATGACAATAATGCATAAAAATTCGCAGCTTTTGGGACTTTGAATGATTGCGTAGATTTTAATATCTGCTGCATAATATTGATTATAATAATCTCGGAACCGCCATGTTTTAACTGATGACTTTAGATTCATAACGGGAATGTCACATAAATGTCCTCTGACGTACGCGCTCTACGTTCAGAATGTAATGACTGAGGGTCTGCCACCTTAGTCCAAGCAAACAAAGAATTGTCTGTGGCCCAAGAGAAAATCACCCGACAAAGGCGTTTGAGTATTCCCGGGGCCCAATTAACTACTATCATACACTAGATAAACTGTAGACACATTTCTGGCTTCACAGGGCGACTCGGACATGCAAAACGGGTCAAATAAGGTAGATTCAATGGCCTTATTTATTTAATTCTATCTCGAAAATTGAAAGTGGCTTTGATTGGTTCCCACGATTCAAAGCTTGTATCGAGATGTTTAAGAATTAATCTTGAGCGTTCATGCACAGGTGGGTTACGTAGACCATGCTACGCCTACCTAACCAAGCCATGCGGACCTGACGATGAATGAAAATTGGCACGGTGAGAAAAAAAAACAATCAAACAAACAAAACAGTGTGCAATTTCAAAATAGTGTGCACTTTCTAGAATTACCTGATTTGAATCAGTTGGAATGTTCTTCACCATAACAATACATTTTCCTTATCGCCTGCTTGATTTCCTAATCATTACCTACTCCCTGGCTCAAATTTCACCCCTAGGCTGTATGTGTATCGAGTTAACTTATATTTATTCATTTTATAACTTATAAATCAATATAATAAAAGGTATATCAAAGGCACGTGTCATGTGAAATTTATCGTCTTCGTCCAAGATTTGTAATTTTTCTTTTCTTTCTTCTTTCTGTAATAAGAAAGTAATATTTTGGCATCTTAATCAACAGATGCACTCTTGCTATTTAATTTTTGGGGAAAAACTTATAGAAATCATAGTATTTGTTTCTTTCCTGCGATACATACTTCTTGTTTCGTGCTTTGTAGTGTGGAAAACAAACAACAAACAAACAAAAACTGTCTTCAATAGGTTTGAAAGCACAATCATCCTAAAATCATATGTTTCATCGGATGACCCGTCGATCAGTAGAAGATACGGCAATCGCTCTCTCTATAGACTTTATACTGGACCAACATTGATTTCATTTGTGAAGTGCACGCTTAAGGCTGTACAGAAAAAGAAATGCAATGAAAAAATTGCTACTGTCTGTTACAAAAGTGAAACCTTTGTTAAGAGACTGGACGCTGTATTAACCCCTCTCTCTCTCTCTCTCTCTCTCTCTCTCTCTCTCTCTCTCTCTCTCTCTCTCTCTCTCTCTCTCTCTCTCTCTCTCTCTCTCTCTCACGTCATGGTTGTCTCTGGTCCGATAGCCTGCTGTATGTTCCCTAAGTATGTTCAAATATCTTAGTTGTAGGGACGTCATAAAATGATCCATAGCGTGATAGGATAGAGGGCCGATTAGTAGCATCACACCTCCAGATACCAGGTTTCAATCTTTGACCTCATCCGTTTTTACAAGTTCACGGCAAAACTTGCTTCGAACATTGAAGTTTGTTTTTCATGACATTTCAATTTAACGTGTAACCTATGCTTTACAACTTGACCGAAATTCACGTGTAAATATTTTTTTAAATAACAGTCAGAAATGACTCACAAGATATTAACATGTTTCATAAAGAAAACCGACACGCATATCACAGCATGTCAACATGTGACGTCATAAATGTTCAGAATTAGATGACGTTTCGTGTTACTATTGTGGGAGCATTATTCAAACGACACACGGATTAGACAATAGCACAGATTCACAATGATGTCAAAGATACATCACAAATATCCAAAATATGTGTTTTCTCAAACTTTTACACAACCTTTTTATCTGCACCTTGTGAGGGCTTATTCTGAAGCTTGGTTCAGTCGTTAACGTTTTCATCATTTTTTCTTAACATTTTTCCAACAGAGTTAACACAGGTTTGGCCGCCATATTAAAATTCCAACTGTTGGTAAAGATCGTATATATTTTACATGGTGACCCCTGATATTTACTCTTGCCTTCGGAAGGGAATACTGAAAGTTAAGGACAGTCTTTCGATTTCGAGATAAGTACTCCCATGCCCTAAAGTGATTAAAGCTTATTGCTGACCTACTTTAGTTTGGCTTCTCTGACACAAGACTAGTACAATCTTGCAATTTATCACTGTTCCACATTTTGACCTCAACAAGCCAATGTATTTATCGTGTACAGCGACACGGTGTACGTGAGCAAGTCATAGGTCAATCATTGTCCAGTCCTGTCTGGAACTCGGCTGCTCACTCCCCAGCATGATCTACTTTACAATCACCTTGAGTTTAGCGTTCATCGCTTCGGTAACTGCTGGTGACCCGATTGTAGAGATATCGCAAGGAAAGCTAGTCGGCAAGGCTGTGGAATTCTCACATAAAGATGTCGACGTCAGACGCACAGTGCATGTGTTCAAAGGGATCCCCTACGCCGAGCCACCGATCGGTGACCTGAGATTTCGACCTACAAAAGCCAAAGCTGCCTGGGACGGTGTGTATGATGCCACATACTTTAGATCAATTTGCATCCAACCTGCACACCCTTTATTTCCAGTTAACGGGCAACAGGATGAAGATTGTTTGTTTCTGAACGTGTACGCCCCTCAGTTGACGGTAAGGATAGAGCATAACCCTCTGGTTCCTATGGTAGTTAAGAAATACGGGTTAAACAATAAGAAACATCGGCTATACCGAGTTAGTGTCTGTCTAGAGCACCAGCCAGTATTAAGTTCAATCTAATGCGTTTGATCTTTCTGTTTCGTGATTGGTTGTAATTCACGCTCTTGTTTTGGCCCTCAAAACAGCGTGTGGTGTTTCAGTGTTGACGAAGGGTTGTACCAGAACCGCAACAAGCGGGGTTTTTTTATTTCCCGTTGGTCAATTCATATTTTATTTTATTTTATCAATTTATTCATTTGTTGAAGTGTCATCCATTTGTATGTATGTATATATTGTATGTATGTATGTATGTATGTATGTATGTATGTATGTATGTATGTATGTATGTATGTATGTATGTATGTATGTATGTATGTATGTATGTATGTATGTATGTATGTATGTATGTATGTATGTATGTATGTATGTATGTATGTATGTATGTATGTATGTATATATGTATGTATGTATGTATGCGTATATCTATGTTTTATCTATGTATACCATGTATCCATGTATGTATCTGTGTATAGGTGTATCTCTGTTTGTTTGTTTGTTAATACGCAACCAACACATTATTGAATGCCTCCAATTTATTACAGTCAGCGAAATTACCTGTAATGTTATTTCTTCATGGAGGCGTCTTCATAGTCGGTTCTGGGACATATCATTACGATGGCACAGCTTTGGCTGCCATCGGTGACGTCATAGTAGTATGCATAAATTATAGACTTGGTCCCTTCGGGTTTTTTACTACAGGTAAGTGATGATACAAAGAAAACGAAAATAGTAAAATATAGATGAGCTTACATTTGCAGATTAAACCGACATCAGATCACTGTCCAATTATCCCAAATTAGTTCCAATCATGTTAAAGTTTTGACTTAGCAATTGTAAACAGAACAAACAGGGTTAACAAAATAACAAATGAATGAAACCTAAGTGAAACCTGTATGGGTAATACGTAAAATAGTGTTTATGACCCAAACTGGAACTGTCCCCCGAATTCAGTAATACCTTGTTTTGCAATATGATGTGACCGAATCTGATTCCAAACATCATTAGGGCCCATACCTGCCAAATAAAATTCAAGGTAATCACAAAATAACTTTGTACAAAGCTGTTGTCAGGAAAGTGAAAACTTAATTCGCAAAATGAGATCATCAGACATCATAAAGGAAGGGGAGTATAGAAATGAACGGGGGAAGTATTGCATAAAACAGAGAAGTGTTCATTTTGTGTTTATGAATATACTTTTATAATAATTTTTGTTTTGATTTCATACCGACGCAGGTGATGATAATGCCGCTGGCAACTATGCATTTTACGATCAGATCGCAGCATTACAGTGGGTGCAAGAAAACATCGAAGGTAGGGAAACTAGAGAGACTTTCACTCAGCTGAAATCTGAAGATTTAATCACGTACAGATTTTATGGAGGGCTCGAGTACAAAACGGTAGGCAGCACCACGATGACAATAGCTGCACATTTGTAAATGCTACAGATACTGTTGACAAAGATTTTGCTCCTGCGGCTAACACTTTGCCTTGATGTGGAAGCAATAGTGCCTGTGTTGGTGGGGCTCTTGGTGGACGTTTTGGAAGTGGTGTTTGGTGAAAGGGGAGCTAGGCCATCGTCACCGTCATCATCACCACCACCACCACCACCACCACCACCATCATCATCATCATCATCATCATCATCATCATCATCATCATCATCATCATCATCATCATCATCGTGGGAAATCACTTTATGTTTAGAAAGTCGTAGCAAAAGGGTACCTTTTTGCATACATCATCTATCATACAATTGTTTTCCATAATTATTAGCATGAAACACCTCAGATCAGTAGGGGATCTCACAAATGTTCATCATCAGCAAAAGCAGATCATACGATATTTGATTATCTCTTCAAAAGCTTTTGGAGGCGATCCAAGTAAAGTGACTTTACTTGGTGAAAGTGCTGGCTCCATCAGCTCTGAGTACTTGATTATGTCACCACTGACAGAGGGTCTCTTCCAAAGAATTATTATGCAGGTAAGATAGAACGCACAATATGCAAAGTCAAAACGTTGCATGGCACTTCTATGGCGTACGATACAAGTGGTTATACTTTCAATTTTCGTATTGTAGCATACCATATAGGTTTCATTTATTTTCGACATGATGCTATATGATGGCTAGGTTGACATTGTGACACAATTTTTCATAATCCAAAGCCAAATGTAAGATGAATCTATTTCTTCAAAATGTTACAGAAGACAATAATCCTTATAGCTTATTATTAACAATGTTTCAAAAGACTGCTGACGTACAACATGTACATACCCCATACAGAACATGTGCTCTATTTTGTGTGGGCACAAGGGTTATTATGACAAGAATAGCATTATAGATACGACACAAAGTACTCTACTTGCATCTGAGGATGCAGCCGTCTATCCAGACGTATGGACATCCATACATGCTACAAAAAACTGACTGTTTGTCTGTCCACAATAACCTATATATAATGTAGTGTAGACACTATGATATTTCATTTGTTTCACGATTTTATTATTCAGAGTGCCACGTCTACATTTGTTGGGTTCCACGGAAAAGCTGGAGATTTCCACCACAAGATGGCTCACGGTCTGGGTAAGCTGCTCGGATGCGATAGAGAAACCTCCGAAGAATTAGTACAGTGTTTACGAACCGTGCCAGCTGAAGACTTCAGAAATGCGACTGATCCCACATTGGTAAGGCAATATCATTAAGTGAACAGCTGAATTCAATTCAAGCATAGACTCTCGAGAAAAAACGTTTTTCTCGAAAGTCTATGATTCAAGACACTTTAGATTTATTTACAGTATAATCCGGGGTATTCCGTCACATTTATGTGAGCTTTTATTACCCCGCGCATTGCAAATGATTTAGCCAAAAGAGAAAAGTATTACTTTCCTGTATCAGAAAAGAAACAAGGTTTACCGGCTGAATACATACTAGATATAGATGGCTGTTTATTTACCCAAAATAATAACATGTAAAAGTCAATGTACACGTTATATTTCTCACAGTATGTCAATATAATACATGTAGTACGTACTTTACCACGCATATTACAAATTACAGATATATCAACTGACTCATCAGCTCCACACGTAATGTCTCTCCTGATCTTAGTCGGCATCATTGCATTTGTCATCGAAACACTTTACAATAACCTCTTCAGATAAAAATTCTAATCCGCCTTTGAAATTACTAAATCCTGAAGTGATTTATGCTGTTGTTGTGTTTTCAAACGGAAGAGTAATACTCGATTAAATGAGCCAGCTACTTCAACAGGTCCGTGTTTTTCCTTTTAATAAGCCATGGCTTGTACAGTCGATATGAACGGACTTACAAGATATTACGTCGATAAATTGATATCAATAGTTTACTGACATTACCTACCATTAATTACCTGCCATATATGATACAGGGCTCGAAATTAACTTTTTACCTTGGTAGTCCACTTGAGCTACCATTTTCTGAAGTTGGTAGCCCAGTGACAGTGGCTGGTAGTCCATGAATATTTTAGTTTAGGGTTACTTTACTCGTCCGAGTGTAAGCCCCGGTTCAGCAACACAAAATAGCTGTAAAACTAGGGGCTTCAACGCGAGAAACCCCATGTAATGTGTCACGAAAGCTTAATTTAAGCTAATTTATGTACATTTTAACACTTTCTATCACTTTCAAAATCGGCTTACACATCCAAGATATTGTAGCTTGAGAAAAGAAAAAGAATTCTCATGATCTTTATGAACTGGCATGCCTTGCCATAGATAAAAGACAAAGAAACTCAGCCAAGGCAAACTGACACAGTGTTTTATATTACTATTTCAAATCAAACTGATCACACAATCTGTTGATATAGAAGCGACAGTTTTGTGAAATTTTAGCATCAAAACCCCAAAACTTGACCCAAGTACGTCTTGTATGCTGCCGATCAACAGCATAGTGTGAACTGGCATGCAAAGACTGCACACGGAAAAGCAACCCAACATTCTAGTATCAAACGCCAGATGCATCTTGTGAAAATAACAACATAGCTGTGAAAATTGTAATAGTCATCAGAAAAAAAAACTCTTCACAGATGAAAGGATAATTGCTTCAAACAAATGAAACTGCATGTTGACTGTATTAAGTTTTTCCGAAAGTGACGGACATTGCACGCCAAGTATTTCATGTCCCAAGCTTTGGTAGTCCGAGTGGGCTACGATGTCGTGGAATTTGGTAGCCCCAGGGAAAAGTTGGTAGTCTATGGACGCGGGACTACCGCTAATTTCGAGCCCTGTGATACATAAACATGCGCATGAGTACGTATTGCGTAAGTTACCCGATTTCACTTCTGATGCGGAAAAGGAATATTTTTCTCTCTTGACTATTAGTTAATAATTAACCATAAGTAAAGAATGCCGCATAGTAAAACTACTCAAGATAGTGGGTGCCTCAAAACTAAAAATTTAAAATATTTGCCCAAGCTTCCTCAACAGAAAAGTGACAGAATTATTATTTTTAATGATGAAAATTAAAATCAGAAGACGCAGGAAAACATTTGCTATTGATTTAAATACCTAAAACTTACCTATTTTCCACATGCATATTGGCCATCATTTTCCCTATGGTTTATAGAAAAATACGACTTCGTATACTATATTTTCAAAATAAACTAGAAAGTTTAAGTATCAGTAAGTCTTCTTCTTTTAAAATGGGTCCATACATGCAGCCTACCGGAAATAACAGTCAGAATAAATATGTTTCCAAGGCCTTCCTACCTTAATTGCCAAGGAGCGCATTACAAAAAGAGCGCAGTGACGTCCAGAGTCTTGCTTTCATGTAGATTGTACAACGAATGTACTTTCAGTCGCTTTTTCGTAGCATAGAAACATATATGATAAGGCAAACTTCCCTTTCAAACTCGTTAGTTTACTTCAAGACATAAATAGAAGTATAAAGAAGGTGTACTTTCTTCATATTTGATTTTCTAACGGAGCATCATTAATCTACAATATGTCAATGCTGACCGTGAAGGATGCCTTGATTTAAGTGTAGAAAGTTTCAATTCATTTAAAATCTGAACTCCGAAAAATCTCATTAAGGATCGCACGTATGTCTTCGTGTCACAGGGTTTGCTAGCACAGTTTATTGGTTATGGCACTCCGTTCCCTCCAGTCGTTGACGGCACCCTGGTGACGGTTGACCCCGTAGACTTTCTTCGTGAGAAAATGCTTAAGAAAAGAAATTTGGACATCATGATTGGAAGCATGGCCGATGAAGGATCCGTGTACTTGCTTACGGTTCGGCCTAGTGCATTGAACGAGACTACAGTATCGATGAATAGAAGTGTCTACGAAATCGCTTATCCCATGTTCCTGCCTGGTCCTTTGAGGAACAACCCAGCTGTTCTTGATGCTGTCAAACTCATGTATGTCAACTGGGAAGAAGCAGACAACGACGAGGCTGACTACTTAGACGCCTTCTTTCAGATGGGTACCGACCACGGCTTCACTTGTCCCGCGGATGTATCGGCGCGTTCGTATTCACAGGCTGGTGCAAACGTGTACCTCTACATCATGACCCACGTACCTGCTAGGTCAATATGGCGGCTGAAGTGGATGAGGGCAGCCCACGCTGAAGATTTACCATTGTTGTTTGGATGGCATTTCTCTTTCTGGGAGGACTGGACAATGCCACCGGAGGATGTAGAGATGTCTCTGAAAGTCATGAAATATTGGACAAATTTTGCCAAGACAGGGTAAGAATCCGATGATGAACCACTTTATTCCTCAAAATGGCTACTGACCAAATGAGTTTTATCCATCATAATCTCAAAAGTGTCTAGAATTTTGAACTCCGCGGAAAATGTTGATAAATCAGTAACGGTGCGAACATTGCAGCTTGAAGCAGCCACATTTTCCCCACACCTAATTTCTTTAGAAATGTACATAGGTCACACTTGACATGTTCAGTAAGCTTGCCCAATACAAAAACATGAAGGGCATAACACGGACATGTATGAAAATTTACAAACACATGGTAGTCATCTCATATGACGTGTAATGTACGTACACACCAACACACGAGGAAGCGTTCCTATCCAAAGGTAGATATTTGGACGTCAAGATATGGTATTGCTACGACTTTACTAGTATCACTGTTACTTTTTCATGCTTAGCATGATATTATTTTATGTCTAAACGTATCGTATGTATATATTACTTAGCAATCCAAACCAGTGCTGCGATGACGCCGAGGTATCTGAAGAGGATAAGCCAGAAGCTTGGCCTCTGTTTAAAGTACCCGGATTAGCGTACAAGGAATTGTCACTGGAGATGAACACCAAATATGGTTTGAAGGCCAGAGAATGTGCTATGTGGAATGACTTCATTCCCAAGCTATTGAAACACACAGGTCTGTTGACATTGACAAGCAGTTATTCATTGATATGATATGTTTAAATGAACTCGAAGGTCAAAGCCAACAATACTAGATACAATGGTAGCGTTTTAACTATGATAAAAGAAGTATTGAACTGTCTTCCTATGTGAGATGTATACTTTAAGGTATGGGGGTATTGAGAAATACACTGAGAATAGAAGAGTTATTGGACAAGGCATAATGCACATTCGGGGACGTGTGGCGTTAACACATTATCAAATGTAATTGAATTTGGCACAGGCCACATTTCTGTAAACGATCTAAATCTTTGCAATATGGACGGTGGCATCACCGGACAACGAGAGTTGTAATCAAAAGGTGTTTCTCTTTTAAAGCAAACAGATAATTTGCCAAACTAAGTGATAGCAGTAGGGATGAAAGAATAGTGAGGTGTCAATTTCAACGCCAGTAATCCAGGATGTGAAGTTAATATTGACTTGGTTTGTGCCTTGATATATTCATTTACAATTTTTATTGTTTATTTACATATTTATTTATTTATTAACTTGGTACTCATGCACATATGTCATAAAGTTTTTTGAAACTATATACATCCGCACGAACAGAAGGTCGTAGGAAAAATAATTTTGAGTGCAAGCAGTTAAAACTAAGTGAGACGAGACAAAGTATCAAAGACTAACGTTTGTTTTATTCAATTTTGCAGACACTGATATTGTTTGTTCAGCCAGAGATGATGAAACTAAGAAATACACAGCGGAAGGAAATCGTCCCTAGATAAAGATGGTTGAAATCAAGCACCACACTAGATGCAGCCGCCCTGTTTACCATTAGGAATTTAGAGACTCCCAATTTAAACGTTTAGTGATATTCTCATTGCATAGCCAGGGAATTCAGCAACAAACTAAATATTGTGGATTAATGTTTTCACTATCACTGAACCTGTGCCCTATAGAGATATTCATAAATTTACGTGATATATTTTGCTTCGATGAAGACCTCATCATTTCTCGTCAATTCATTGTTTCAATATCGCAATGACATAATTTATAATGTTTAATTGGCATAATCGTTAGATTAGTTGTATAATAACAACATTTTTGCAATCGATTGAATGCTTTGTTTGACCAGATGCTTCACAATATATACAATAAAAATGAAAGGAAAAGGTGTGATACTGAAATTTTACAAAGTCAAAAGAAGAAAGAAGGAACATTGCAGTATTGTAAAATCTGGTGGGGACCATGGAAATAGTCGACTAGGACTAGTCGAGTTCATGGCCCCTGACTATACTAATACTTATTCATTACAAGCTTAGGTGTGATGGAGGATGAAAACTTGTCTACTTGACAACTGTTTGAGATAGCCAGACAGGGAATTCCAGTGTTTCACAGCTGCATATCAAATATTATGTTGTGAAATTGTCAATTTTGAGCTTGGAGTGTTAAAGAAAATAAAATGAAGAATACTGCTGTGAATAATAATGTTAAATCGTGAAACTGCGAATTGTATGAGTTTAGCAGATCGAGTAGTAAAAAGCGAAGTGGAATGCTTTTAGTGACAAAAAAATCGAGTTGTAAAATTGAAAATAGAATAGTAATACAGAAAGTCGAGAGGAACTTTGAGTCCTAAAATTGAATTCATAATAGAAATAATTGCAAGCAGTAATTTTACATCAATTGAACACAGTACACAAAGTGCCCGGTCAAAGTCTCTGAACATTGCTAGCATCGGCAAAAAGTATGTCGAATCTTTCCGAGTCGCCTAAAATCCATGTTTTACATAGTGTTCTTCAAACATCCATCGGCAGAAGAGGCACTGGTCGAACATCCATCGACACTGATATGTAACGTTGATATCCGCCTTTACATATGGCAATATTTGCTATCATTTAATAATTAACTTGTCTTTCACTTGTCTCCTCTTGTTTACTTATAGAAGGCATCAATAATACAGTAGAATAATAATGATTTTCACGTAGCAGTCTGCGAGATGATGAAGCATGGTATCTACATGTACAGGGGGAGGAGTGGTTATATCATATAAATGCAAATAACCAATGTATGCAACAACCACTCTCACAAATACACGTATAAAAGGAAAACACGTGAAAGCATGTAACATCTGTACACAAGACATCCCCCAACTTAATACTACAGACTTGTACAGAATACTCTTTGAATGTATCTCAACATCCTGTAGCTGGCTATTTTCCAATGGGTGTAATAGGTGAACTGTTATTTATGGTGAAGAATCCGGGCAGCCCATAAGTTGGTTAGAAAAAATATCAAAAAGTACCAGCAAAATGGAAGTCTTTCATTTTCCAGGTGAATAATAACTCAAAAAGCATCCATATATTTTCGTTTTGGCAAAAACATACCACACAAATCGATAGCTTCAGCCGTGCAAGCGCGCAGCCGTCGTGTGTCAAGGGTCATCGCCCCAGTACGCTGCAGCGCTGAGCGTGCCACATGTTGGCTACGAGGCTATGAAAACGTGTGACGAAGAGAAATGTCTTAAATACATCTTTATTCAAAGTCCATCTACTACGAACAGTTAACTGTCACTTTTTAAAAATTACATAGCTGCGCGAGCTTATTGGCTCAACCTAGTGGGATAGTATCTCACTATATAAATCTAATTAACTATGATACTGATTTACAAATACTCAGCAATTCTAACTTGCGTTCCCATGACAAAAGTCACTGGTATTGACAAAGCTATAAAACAAAACAAAACAAAACAAAACAAAAAAACATAATCGTTGGGATGCGGATATGTCGTGTTAATTATTATTAATTAGTTATTATTAATTATTATTAATTAGTTGTTAATTGCCTAATTTATAACTCGTTTGCTGCAAACACAAACCGATTACAGCTTCTGACTGTATGAAAGGCGTACTTTTTTTTTTTTTTTTTTTTTTTTTAAAGAATTTTATTGGGTATTTTCCTTAAAATGTTACAATTCTTTATGCTAGTGTACTAGTTTTTCTCTGTAAATACATCAATTATCGCACAAATAATAATATAGGAGACCACTTTTCCAAGTGCGCTGTCATCTTGTTATTCTTTTTTGCAATGAAGTTCTCTATCTGATATATCCGTCGTATGAAAGACACCAATCCTGCAAAACTTGCTTAACACCGTTCATTTTACAGTAATAGGTGTGTTTTCTCACTAGTAAACTAATAAAGTTAACTAACAGAGATTCTTTTGGATCTGAAATAACCAAGCAGAGTTTGCTTGGTGGTGAGCTCAACTCTAGAGCGTCTCCCCAATAAAGCAATAGATTCCTCCAAAGGGACACTGAAAATGAGCATGCATAAAATAAATGTTCATAGCTTTCAACTTCGTTCATGCAGAATGTACACAGAGGGGTTGGAAATTTATTGGGATTTAGTTTGTGAAGTTTTTCATTGGTATAAAGAATATTATGTAGTAATTTAAATTGGAATTCCCTCATTTTGCTGTCGATGGTCATCTTCAGCATTAATTTATACATTTTTTTCCAATCTAGAGTACCTGAATTCAAAACTTCTTCCAGTTTTACTTGGCTCGCCGGTGCGGTAAAGATCCTGCTTGTCATTCATTCTTAATAATGTGTCTTGATAGGCCCTCTAATACATTTGGTGTCTCGTTTATCAGAATGTGAATATCGTCTACTCCATTTTCTTTTTGTTTAAGATCGCCTGGAATGGCGGAGATTAGACCGATCCACTTAAGTTTGTGTAACAAGGAGAAATGTGCCCCTTCAATTATTGGCCATGGTTTTGCTTTGTCCATATCGAAGAGATCAGAGATTCTCAAATTCCTTCGAAGCAAATTCTCTGAAATAGACTGATTTACCCCCTAAGAGTATATTTTTGTTGTTCCACACAATCTGATTTTTTTCTTCATTTTGCGTAGCAGTTTCCTCGGACCAAGCATCAAGACATTCTGTGACAAAATCTGTAAACCGCACCGGTAGCCTATGTGTGTTAAAGTTACATTTAAATAAGAGATTTCCTCCCAAGTCTTCCAATTTCTTTTCTATGAAAAGCTTCCATGGGTGTGAAATCTCTGGGTTGATAAAACGTTGTATCCATATGATTCTTTGTTGTTTTTTCATTAAATTTAGATTTGGCATGTTTAAGCCACCTTGGCCCACGGCCCTATCATTGTTTTCCTTGCTATCTTATCTTTCCATTCCATAGAAAGTCATACATTATTTTGTGCACTTCATGAATGGTGTTTTTCTCAACAGCAGTGGAATTTAGGATATATGTAAACTGTGAAATTCCGAACGTTTTTATCAGTTGGACTTTGCCAAATAATGAGAGCTTTCTGCTCTTCCATGAGTTGAGAATAGTTTTCAAAGTATCCACTGCTTTGCTTACATTTTTCTGTTTAACATCTTTATTGTATGAGAAATAAATTCCTACTATCTTGATAGGCTCCGCGGGCCAATTGACCCCAAACATCTTGTCTTTCCTGTCCCTCCACTTTCCCAGCCATACCCCTTGCGTTTTTCCATGTTGATTTTCAGGCCTGAGCATTCATGAAATTTGTTTAACAAATTGAATAGCACCCCGGCAGACTCAGTATCAGACACGAAGCAAGTCATGTCATCTGCAAAAGCAGCATCCTTAATTTCTTCCCCCATTATGGTGATGCCAGTGATGTCTTTGTTTGACCGTATTGAAACCAGGAGAGTTTCCAAAATGAGAATAAAAAGCATAGGAGACAATGGATCTCCCTGCCTTACCCCCCTTCCTAATTTGAAATAGCCTGTGCTGAATCCTCCGTTCATTACACAGCTTTCACTGTTAGTGTACAACACACTTATCCACTGTTGGAAGTTTTGGCCAAAGTTAAACTTCTGCAAAACTTTGAATAAATAGGACCAGCTCACAGTATCAAATGCCTTTTCAAAGTCTATGGCAAAAAGTAATGCTCCTATGTTGGTTTCTCTGGTATAATGATAAATTTCGTCTATGAGCCTTACATAATCATTGATGTTACGGCCCTTTACGAATGCTGCTTGAGTTGGACCAATTAACTCCGGTAAAACTTTCTCAAGCCGCTTTGCTAAGCATTTTGAGGCTATTTTAATGTCTACATTCATTAAAGAAATTGGTCGCCAGTTTTTAAGCATCAAACGGTCCCTTCCAGTTTTTTCTATTAGTGTAATCATGCTCTGTCTCTGTGAGACAGAGAATTCCCCGTGTTCAAATGCATAATTTAATGAATCTACCAGTAGCTTACCAACCAATGGCCAGAAAGCCCTGTAGAATTCTATAGTAATGCCGTCATTACCTGGGCTTTTGTTTTGCTTCATTGAGGACATCATATTAAATACTTCTCCAGGGCTTAACAGTCCCTCACAAGTTGTTTGCATTTCCTCATTTAGCTGGGGGGTCTCTATGTTATTAAGAAGGGTGTCATTTTGCTGATCTCTGGCAGTTTCAGCATAGAGAGTTGAATAAAAAGTTTTGATTTCGTTGAGAATATCTTTAGGTTCAGTTAAGGTCAAATTTTCCCCTTTACGGAGTTGTTTAATAGATGACTTCTTTTTGTTAGATCTTTCCAGCCCCAGAAAGTACCTGTTATTTTTTTCCCCTTTTTCGTACCATTTTGCTCGAGATCTTACTATTGATCCCTCTGTCCTGTAGTCATGATACTCCTCCAACTCGCGTTGAAGTTGCTCTTATTCCACGTAATGGGTCTTGGGAACACTTTAGCTGAGCACATTTGACCCTATCTTCCACCTGAGCAAGATTTTGTCTCCTCTCTTTTGCCTCTATTTCATTGAAAAATCACGTATTTTGTACTTAATCAAGTCCCATAAAATTATTTTGTCTATCCATGTCTTAATTTGATCTTTTAGTAAATCATTATAATTGGGGTCCTTTGCCAATGTCGAATTGAATCTCCAGTAGGCTGGGCCCTGCTTTTGATACTTGTTTTGCAGCTTCAGGAATACCGCAGAATGATCTGAGCCCAAGCCCGGTATAATTTCTATTTTGTGGGTTACATTCTGTAATTCATCTGATATGATAAAAAAGTCTATTCTACTTTGTTGAATAAAGGGGCGTCTCCTTCGCCATGTATAATGTCGTTTGTTTTCATTTCTTACACGCCAGATGTCCACTAAACTAAATTGCTCCTGTATATCATCAAAATGTCTAGCGATTTTTTCCATGGCCGAGAGTTGCTGTACGACCTGTCAAGGTCATTGTTTAAAGTAAAATTAAAATCCCCTCCCCAAATAATGGTACAGTCCGGGTCTGGAATTTGATCTGTGAGTCTATTACCAACATTCCTTAAATAGTGATGATGCTCCGATTCTTTGTTTGGGGCATAAGTATTGATAAGAATGCATGGGGACCCATCAAGTTCAGTCTGGAGCATTAATAACCTCCCTTCATCATCCCGTGTTATATTAGTGATTGTTAGACCTGTATTTCTTACAATAATCATTACACCCCTACTGTCGTTAGAGCCATGTGAAAACCAGCACCTGCCCCTGAATTGGGAGGCCCAAAACGGTTCGTCTGCCGGAGTGCTATGTGTTTCTTGGAGATAAATAACATCAATATTTTTATCATTTATCCAGTTAGCTATTTTTTCCTTTTTTTGAAATCTCTGAGTCCCCTTGTATTGAAAGTCAATAACGATAATTGTGTGTCCATATTATGTTCGTACTATGGTCCTTGTTTGTACACAGTAAAAAGACATTGGTACCCATTTTTTCAAAAATACTATCGAAAGAACAAAAATAAAGTAATAATGAGAAAAAAAAACAACCAAAAAACAAAACAAAACCTAAGTCAAAAGCGAGAGAAAAAAAAGAAACTATAAAGGACAAAGACTGAGCTCAAAGGTACTGATCTGCTACATGGACGGCTCCATTTATCACTGTGTTAACCTTATTTTACCCTGAGGTTGTATCAGGGCCTCTAGAAGTGTCACACTTCCAGCGGCCGTGTCTGTGTACGTGTAATACGGTACAGCTAGGCAGTTACGTCATTTATACACAATGTTATGGATCGTATTACCCTGTAATGTCTTTCACTGTGACTGGCTTCATCCGACCGTCCTCGGTCTCTATCATACAAGTAGCGGGAACTTTCCATGCGATGTAGCTTTTTCTGCCCGGGTTTTCAGATTGGTACTGCTTCCGGTACGCCATCAGCCGTTTTCTTTCATCCAGGATTTTCCTGCTGACATCGTCGGTGACGAAGATGTCTTTCCCTTCGAATTTGTTTCTTCTCAGGCATCCCGGAGCAGCAAATAGCACTGTTCTGGCTATGTTGGCATCCACAAAGGCGACTTTTATGGGTCTCGGTTTTCCCGTACGTAGTGGTTGCGTTGGCACTCTGTGTGCGCGTTGTATGGCCATACGCCCGGTAATCCCTTTCACTTTCATATGGCTCGTGATGAAATGCTGTATAAAGTCCGAGCATGACCCGTTATGATCCCTTTTCTCTATTCCTTCAGGAAAGTTCATGAAGTTGATGTTGATTCTTCGGCTTCTGTTTTCTAGGTCTTCGTTCCTTGCCTCACTGTCTTCCATTCGTTTTTCTAGCTGCTGTACTTTGCTTCTCAGGTCGTTTATTTCTTTGGTTCGATTTCCCGAGTGAGTTTCGAAATCCTCTACACGTTCGTATACTTGATTGAGCGAGTGTTCTAAGTCCTCCACCTTTTTGTTAGTTTCTTCGAGCATTGTCTTCATTGGTTCTATCTTTGCAATGGTTGCATTGATAGAGAATAGCAGTTTCATCGTAACGTCCGATCGTTCCTTGCTTGGCAGCTGCATTGCACGTTGGAGGTCGCCATCTTGGATGATTTGGTCCTGGAGGTCGGTTCGCTCTTGGTCTGTTGTGAGCATTTCATCAACTCTTCTGACCTTTCTTCCGTCCTTTCCGGTCCCTTCAGTACTTCTCGGATTCCTTTGTGGCATTTTCCTTACCCTCGACTATCTTCCTCAGGGTGAATTTCTAGCTATTTTCTGGAGCCGTCTTCCACGAGGTTAGCTAGGCTGACGCATGCGCAGATCCCCCATCAATGGCGTACTTTGAACTTGCTGTTCACTGGTATGTCTGTGCCGTACGTGAAGTTCAGGTTTGCAATGGCCTCTTTTGTGTTGACTCAATATGAGGTTCGAGAAACTTACGCTGGTGTCAAGAACGATATTTCAACACTATTTCCCTTGACCGACATTTAAGGGTTTCATACGATAAAGCTTTATCGATAATAGTCTAAAGTGTGTGATATGACCTTGCGGCTTGGTCACCCTTCGTACAAAAAAGGGCCGAAGGTCATTGGTTAATGCTTGACATGAATATCGGGTCGAAAACACGACCCATTCACAATTGTACTCCCAAACCTGCAACATGCTTGTTACTCGATTCGCGGTATTTCTGGCTGTAACTTCTTACTGTGCGGCGGTCGATCCGCTGGTAGAAATCAGATCTGGAATTCTACTCGGCACGTCAGTGGAGTTCTCACATGATGATGTCGATGTCAAGCGAACTGTAAATGTGTTCAAGGGGATACCGTACGCCGAGCCACCGATCGGTGAACTGAGATTCCGACCACCTCTTCCTAAAGTTTCGTGGGAGGGAGAATATAACGCCACCTACTACAGATCGATATGCATTCAACCTCCTAACCCCTTCCTCCCCATAGAGGGGAAACAAGATGAAGACTGCCTGTTTCTGAATGTGTACGCTCCAAAGACAACAACTGTAAGTACAACAGCCTGACAGATGTAGCACGCTTTTTGTGCGCCGTAGAATTTCAAGCAATACCGTAGTGTTGACAAGTTTGTATATTGGTGTAAATTTCAATGTATGTTTAGTATTAGAGCAACGGTAGAAATCTTTGGAGAAGAACATAGATTTACTTGACAACATTGACCTCAAATGATGATGCACAGGGAAGACACGTGATGGTACGATGGGTCGTCGGATGAAACAGTTTGGATAGCATAGAGGTCAAGAGCAGTGACCGGAAACAATGAAAGATAGGACATGTCAGTTATTGACATAGATGAGATGTCTCCGGTCTATGAGTCTGTCACTGAATTTTGTGCCCTTATCTTGGATACGTTGACCAATTTCCACTGACAGTCACTGTGATTCAGATGGTCATATGCACATCAAGGTCAAGGTATCTGACTTACTTCTCTCTCATCACATGAATTGGGCAAGGGAGAATGGGGACAGCATCAAAATAGATGGGTCAGCTTGGCATTACAATACTTCAATTGATTGGGATAGAAAATTCTGAGAGACTCGTTAAAGTGGTGAAGTCTCTAACCATTTTCAAATCGAACAACTTTATTACACATTCCAATAAATTTGCAAACAATGGTCAGTACACATCTTATTACAGATGCATTGCTCGTAAGTCGTATTTTATAAAGACATTGGAGTATCTTTATAAATCTTTTTATTGCTGAATTGGTGTGTATCCTGATTTGAATAATATAGACCTACAGTTAAACCAAATTACACGACGTGAAAATGGAGCATTCACCTATAGTGAAAGAATAGATAAAAGAATCAATACAGATTACTTCAAATTTACCAAAAGACAAATGTGTAACACAAACCAAATGATGCATTACTTGAATAAACAGTAAAAATAAATAAACAAGTATAGCACAAATAATGATAATTAATAAATAAATGACGTAATTGATTATCATAGTCGCACTTAAACTTAATTGTTTCGCTGTTCGTTAAAAATTTAATCATCATTTTGTTCGCCAATCTATTTTATTTAGTTACTAAAATTACTGACTCATCAAATTTTCAACCAGGTCTAATGAATATTTTGCAGCAATCGAGAAAGTTGCCTGTCATGGTTTGGATTCACGGGGGCGCTCTTGTCGTCGGTAGTGGCTCAGGCGACTTTTACGATGGTACAGTATTGGCTGCTGTTGGTGACGTAGTTGTTGTCACATTCAACTACAGGCTTGGAGCCCTTGGTTTCTTCGTAACGGGTAGGTATCACCATTAAAGTAGAATCCGCCTCTAGGACAGATATTTGGACTTTCCAACTTTTCCAACGTTTTTTCTGATTTGCCACATGTGGGGGCTCATTTTGAAGCCCTTTAAGTAAGTAAAATATTTTAACGTCTTATTGTTTTTTGAAAATCGAAAATTTATTTTTCTCCATAGAGTTAACACAGGGATGGCGGCCATCTTGAATGTCAAATATCGGTAAATCTTTGGTTATTTGTTTCTCTGGTACCGGAATTTGCACGGTGACCCCTGATTTTTATTCTTGATTTTGACGTGAGTGGTTGAAAGATTCCTTGAGGAAAGTTTGAGAGAAGGTTTAAGTCTTTGACTTTCTAGACGCATACTACCTTAGCAGTTGAAGCTGCACATTGGAAGACATCTTGTGAAAGCAAACATGCGATTGTCTTAACAGAAAAAAGCATTATTTAAAAAGACCATGGATAAAAAACACTAAAACAAAGAAAAACAAAACAACACAAAATTCAAGGCAATCTCGAAGAAGTGAAAGACGTCATGCAGATTATTGAAAAAAATACTCTAGAGTAGACAAAATATAAGCTTAGGGGATAAAACAGGAGAGACAGAAAAAAAATTCTACAACCACTGGTTTAATTCTATTTACACGTTTCAGTGTACATTCACAAATATTCTGCAATTTTCGATTGTTACATTACTCAGGCGATGAGCATGCAATCGGCAACTATGGATTGTACGACCAGATCGCTGCGTTACAATGGGTTCAACAAATATTGAAGGTGAGAGAAAGATTGGTAGGAAATGAAGCGACTGATTGCAAGGATAGTAGAGTTAACTTACCCGTGTTCATAACGATGATGATTATAATGATGATGATAATGTTGGTATATATTGATAATAACAGTGACAGTTATCATGAAGACAAAGTTACAATTGATGCATTTTTCCGTCAGATTTTATTGGTAAAGAAATGTGTTTACGTATTTTTTGGCAATTTGTTCAGGGATCTGCTAGAAAACCATTGTCTAATGTCTTCTCAGAAAGAGTAAAGCCTCCCTCATAATATTTTTCTCAACAGCCTTTGGCGGTGATCCAAACAAAGTGACAGTATTTGGTGAAAGTGCTGGGTCGATCAGCGCAGAATTTCTTCTATTATCACCACTGACGGATGGACTATTCCACAGGGTAATTTTGCAGGTAATTATGAAATTACAGAGTCGATTGCACTTGCAATGAAAATTTAGCAAAAATGTCGATCTTTCTGATTGGCTATGATCGAAATGATGGATTTAACATACATTTGTTCATATTCTAATGGGCAGTCATCATTGGCTGTCTAATTTGCCGTGATGTAAAAATGATGTAATTATGCTTTCTGTCTTATGACAACCAGTGCATTATTATTTATATCTCGCGACACATACGGTCACCGCAAAGTATGAAATATCATGCATTTCAAAGCACCTTCAAACCTGATAGCATGTTTCGTGTGCTTTGTGCAATATCGTGTGTTCCATTTGATGAAGATTCCATGTTATGGGCGTCTATATACTTCAGACATACAGGCGATCTGAAAATACAATATTGCTCACGTAAATATCTAAGGCAATGACGCAGGAAAATAGCGAAATTCCAAACTGAAAATATTGGCGAGTGTGTTTGAGATACAACTGAACGGGAGTTCCCTCATGGAAACATTTTCAGCAGAAACCCTTTGCATATTACTCCTGTATATAATCAGTTCTCAGGCTCCCTGATGAATTCAAAATCAGGTGAGAGGACGGGGCTAGAGTAAAGGTAAGTATTTTCGAATAGAGATGTTTCCTACTCACCATCTCCTCAACGAAACATTAAATTTATCATTTTATTCTGCAGAGTGGTACGGCAACAATGGCTGGTTTTACAGGCAGCGATTCAGCTTTTCACAACACCATTGCACACGGTCTTGGAAAATTGTCGGGTGTGAGAAAGACACTTCCGATGAATTGGTCGCATGTCTCCGTTCTGTGGAAGCTGATGATTTTCGGAATTCCAGTGATATGTCATTGGTAAGGACAAGTTTATTTGGCTTTAATTCGAAAATACCGGAGAACCATGTAAAATGCAAAAATAAACCTAAAGCTAAGAAAAAGCAAGACACCCATCATTACATTTTTTGACTGAGACCCCTCCACACGTTGTAGAGTTCAGAAGCACTCACGCTCGCGCGTTCACTGTCACACATCGCACACAAACTTATCGAAGCAATGAATATACATCGCTTAGTCTGGGCGAAAGATAGCCTCGGGGACAATTCTGTGCACCAGCAGAGCTATCAACCCAGGGTAGAAAATACGGTGTTTTCGAACCCACAACCTACGGTATCAGTCACCTAGCGGAGAAGCAACGGCAGAAGTAGAAGATAAAATGACAATGTTTGCCTATATTTTGATCTAAATAACCCTGATGATTTCGGATATATACGATCCAAATCATACGATATCGTTGTACTTCTAGCAGCAGTTTTTCCTTTAAGTGGTTACAAGAATGCACCGCGAAATCATCCTATGTCGCCACATACTCTAAAATTCGCGTGTGATATGTACGTTTTTATCTCCATCGCGATTTTGCCACTTACAGCACAAAGGGTGGTTAATTCGCCTTGCCATTAGCCGAGTTTTACAAAGTGTAAGGCATGGTGATGGCGAATTCTTCGAAATAATTGTCTCTCATGACGAGCCTTGAAAAGTAAGCAAAAATGAAAGTAAAGTCAAACCGCTCCTGAGTTGTAGAATTCGAACTTGGATCGTCATCCATGAATTACAATGACTGGCATGGTGGCGAGTGTTCAACAAGGGATTGGCGCGTAAACTCTTTCGTTTTATCAGTGAGCTCTTTTCAGCGATTATCACGATGTGTATTGTACATTCAACTAATGAGTATAACAATTGTTTGCATTCTCGCGTGATCGTGTTTGGGTATTTATTATTTTCTACCACATCTCCAGGAGTAGGGTTAAAGAAAAATTAGCCTATTTTGTCAGAAGAGCAGCATTTTTGCCATATACTCGCCTCGAAAACAGCGTCTCTCAAATAATTGATGTATTTTATACCATAAATGACGCTAAACGACGCCGCTTTGTAAGCTTCCGTATTATCTATCACCCGAAAAATATATTTCTCACAGAAAATGCTATTTTTATTGTGATGACTTGCTTCATTGTTACTGGAAATCTCTTAATTGTTGCCATTGTTCAAAGAGATGAAGTTTTAAAGTCATTAAATCCTATAATTTGTCACAGGGTTTGATTGCTAATGTTACTGGGCTTGGTGAAGAGCTGACTGGTCTTCCGTTTCCACCGTTTGTGGATGACAAACTGATCAAACAACACCCTGTAGATGCCATTCGTGAAAAGGCCTTCACCAAAACGAACGTTGATATCATGATTGGAGCAATGGCCGCTGAGGGCGCAGTCTTCTTACCCATGGCTATGTCTCACATGGTTAACGAGTCTGAAATCTCCTTGAACAGAAGTGAGTACGAAGCGATGTATCCCATGTTCGTGACCGGACCAGTGAAGCAGAACACAGTTGGCGTTAGCGCCATCAAACTCATATACATGAACTGGGAAGACGCTGACCTCCAAGACAGCGATTATATAGACGCCCTCGTTCAGATGATAGGTGACGAGAATTTCATTTGTCCCATGGATCTATCAGCACGAGCTTACGCGCAATCTGGCGCCAAGGTGTACCTCTATCACATGACTCACACACCGGCAAATTCAATATGGCGGATTAAGTGGATGGGGCCGGCACATGCTGAGGACATCCCGTTCGTATTTGGATGGCATTTCTTTCATGGTGCGAACTGGACAATGCCTCCTGAGGAAGTGGAAATGTCATTGAGTATAATGAAATATTGGACTAACTTTGCAAAGACAGGGTAAATTATCAACTTTTTCTCATCATTTTTAATAATTCTTAAAGGGAAAATAACACTCATCAAAATGAGAGCATATTTACAAAACGTGAAAGGGAGGTTGTTGTTTATTAAGAATTGTCATATAGTGCTGTCATTCTGGCTTAACTTTTTACTCTTTCCGACTGTCATGTTATTTGCATGTAGCGTTTCAATGTTTATCAATATAATGTTGCTTTTCTCAAACAGTTCTCGATTATCTATCAACATTAATAACATTGGGGGTATTTTCAATTGACTATTTCTAGAGTTTAGTTCATATATCACCGTCCCCTGAGTCTTTGTCACAGTCGAAATCAGTAAAACGATGAGGGAGTGTCATGGACTTGTTACTCTGCTTTCGTGTCTTCAGTTACTATATCACAGAATGTACAAAGGCAATTAATCAGTGTGTGTATTATAGCTAATTCCACGGACCAAATACGTTAATACCTGTGTTCTACTATAGTAATGGATTGTTTGTTTCTTTTTTAATAACATCAGCAATCCCAATTGTCAAAGCGATGATGAGACATATTCTCAAGGAGACACTGAGCGTGAATGGCCACTCTATCAAGTACCTGAGTTAGCGTACAAGGAATTATCTTTGAAGATGGAAACCAAACGAGCTTTGAAAGCCAAGGAGTGTGCATTCTGGAATGATTTCGTTCCAAAGTTGCTGGATGAATATGGTGAGGAAAGACTTGAAATTTCTTTCTCAGACTGAAAGAGCTTTGTGTAAGGCCGCTATTGTGATGAACTCTAAAAGAATGTAACCAATACAATGGCAACATATCACAGTGTTCTTTCAGTTTTTTAATGTGACTGAATGTGAAAGTGGACGTCGTTACACTCAGTGTGACAGTTTTCGGACGACCTCAGTTTTCGGACATGACATGCTGTTCGTTGTACTCACTTCGCTCTGTATTGATAGCGTTTTACAAGTCATGTGACAGCATATTAAGTCAGGTGACGCTGCTGTCCCGTTTTGGATATTTTTTTTCGGTAGAAGCTATTTCGGGCTACAAACTTGGTGAAGTTAGCCACACCGTACGATTCAAGGTGTCGAACGCAACACACAGAGACAGCCCATGTCCGATATCTAAGAGCCATACACGTCGAAATATAGTTGCGCCGTCCATGGATTAAACGTCACTAATTTATCACGAAAGTTTTACAAACAGTTTTCTAAACACATCGAAATTGAAAATCGAGGGATTGAAGTTTCAAAATATCAATATTTAGCCCCTATAATCACATCCAAATACGACGTCCGATTACTGCGATAGCAGTCCGATTACTACGCACTCAACATGGGGTCAAAATTTGGCAACTTTGACCCCCTAAATACCATTTCCGTCCTGTTAACAATTTGAGGATAAACACAATAAAGTTTCAAAAGGTATGGTAATAAGATTTCGTAGTGCTCGTCATTTATGAAACGGCTTTGAGCGAAATTCACTACCCTGTCCGAAAACTGTCACACTGAGTGTACAGGTTCCCTCATTTGCTATATCTCTTATCTTCACAGTCGCCATTACCGGTTGGTATTTTATGAAACCGAGATCTGCCTTTTCTTGAAATGACCCAAAACAGTTTTGTAGAAGAAGGAAAGTTAAATATTTGCCTCGGATCACAGAATTGAAAAAGAAATCGTTATTGGTTTTACTTTTATGTTTGTGTGCAGGATCTATCGGCAAATGCTCAGGGAGGGCAGATGAGGAAGAGAAGTACACTGAAGAAGGACATTAGCCCTGGCAATGTGTCTGAAGTACTTGTAGACAGTAATGAGGTGTTAGTTTGAGAAATAGTTTATCGGTGCTTTATATTTACTTTGTAGATTGCAATTTTTGTCTAAAGATAGTACTGATGCCTATGATACAGCTTTCATTTCTGATGACAAGAAATCTACCACACTTTGCGTACTGCTACTGTTTACTATAGCCATTCCATATGCAATGAAATGATTTATTTTAAGTGAACATTTTTAGCATGTTGATTTCCGAAGTAATGCAATTTGGCGATACGATAAGAAATAAAAGGCGTGCCGACTGACATAGCTTTAAATCAGAAAACATTGTTTCCATTGGAAACTTGAAGTGACTGAAGTAATCTCGTAATAGTAAAGATAAAATCACGAACACGTTTCTAAAAAAAGCGCAAGTTTTCAAATATCGAGAAAATTTCATCATGTCATGCTAGGTAAATTTAGACTTAAATTAAAGTTTGAACGTTCACATGAAACGTATTCTTCTATGTATGTATAGCACTGCCATGCTTAATTGCATCATATTTGTTTACACAATGTAACATTCTCGATTCCTCGTATAAATGTTATGTAATATGTTTTTGGAAGGCATATAATAAAAGTCATAGCGTCTGAATATTTTGTTTTTTGCCTTTTTGTTGGATATCTGATCCCAACGCAATTGCCCAGGTATAAAAAACATGTCAAAGCCATAATTAAAATTTTGCAAATGGGAGACTCAATCCTAAGAAAAGTAGTGTATGGTTCATTGCATACTAGTTATCTAAGTAAATGGGGCTTCTTGATTTGACTTGATGGCTGAATTGATACAATATCCTGATAATTGGGCTTAGCAAACAAATAATCAAAAACTAAATAAACTAAAATAAAGTGGTAAAAAGTAATCAAATAAATATTTGAAATTTACAAGAAGCGATATTCGATAAGTCAATTATAACAGATTATGGCAAAGCACATCTCTAGATAGCAGTGGTAAGTAATTGAAAATATTATAGCAACGGTTATGGTGTGTAGAATCGGATGCAATGCACTTATTCATTCAGAAAGTGACACATTTTAGTGGAACCTTTATTGTTCAGGGTATTGTTATGCATGCTAGTAACCTACCATAAACAGTTACGACACAAAATGTGTCCAGTAAATCACATACGACTTTGAATGCATCTATCTCACCTGGGAAATTCCGTATTAATGAAAATATATTGTGAAGTCGTACATATTCTAGCTGTTATTCCACACGATATGAACTTTGAACAGATCGTCTTAAAACCATGCATGCAGATATATGCATTTTTAAGTAGACACCTGCATTCGCAAACAAAATACAGTGCAATAAGAAGATCCGTGTCAGACATTGGAAACTTCTTCATATCGTACAACTATCGATCGAGGTGATAATTAGATATTCATCCAAATTGTCATATATGATAATGGTAATAATTTATTCATTTATAAAGCGACTAAATCCACACAAAAACTGTGATCAGAGATGCTGGGTAAAATACAATCAATATTATAAAAGATAACAGGATTTAAAAACAAAACAAAAACATCAATACAATGGATGAGTTCAGTTAAAAGCAGAACTAAGAAGAAGTGTTTTAAGACTTGATTTAAAACTTGGCAGGGTTGGGGAGCGACGAACATCAATCGGAAGGTTATTCCATTAAAAAGGAGGCGGCAATACTGAAGGCACGGTCCCCATATTTCTTTGTACGCGACCTGCTTTGACACAATGTAAATTGGTTAGCGGACCTCAGATTACGGGTTGGGACGTACAAATTAACCATGCTAGAAAGATAACCTGGACCGAGTGAATGGATACATTTATAGGTGAAAATAAAAATCTTAAAAAGCAATACATTGAGAAACAGACAGCCAATGCAACTGACACAAAATCGGGGTGATATGCTCAGTGACTCTTGAGCGAGTTACAATTCTAGCAGCTATATTCTGGACACGTTGAATGCGATTAACTGAGTATTTCGGAAGACCATAAAGAAGAGAATTACATGAATCAATGCGAGATGTCACAAATTCCGTGTCTGATCTAGAAAGATATTTGCAAATGTTTGCAATGTGTCGTAAGTGAAAAATAGCTGAGCGGCAGATATTGTTGACATGAGGGTACATCGACAAAATCCAGGATGACTCCAAGACTCTTTGCCCGACTTTGAACAGGGATCAAGGTGTCACCGTATTATACGTTAAATAGTATAGGGCCAAGAACTGACCCTTGTGGAACCCCGGTATCAATTTGAGGGAAACATGATTTAGTGGAATCGATAACAACACACTGGCTACGGTTAGAAAGATATGAGCAAAACCAATTAAGCGCATTTCCTGAAACACCAAGAAGGTCTGACAACCGACTTAATAAAATATCATGATTAACGGTATCGAACGCTGCGGAAAGATCAAGTAAAACCAAAAAAATACATCATGTTTTGCATCAAGTGCTAACAATATGTCATTAGTAACCTTTAAGAGAGCAGTCTCTGTGCTGTGACCAGCTTTGTACGCAGATTGTAACGGATCATTCAGGGAATGACTAGCAATATGATTGGTCAGCCTAGTAGCAACTATGCGTTCTAATACCTTTGATAGGAATGGTAAGATAGAAACGGCGATAATTTTTGAGAATCTGATGATCGATAGATGGTTTCTTGAGTAGAGGTTCAACAACAGCGTGTTTAAAATCAGTGGGTACAATACCATCACGTAAAGAGTCATTGAAGAGCTTATTTATGTACGGTAGTAACACCTGTAGGATTTCTGGCTGCTTCAGGATCTTAGAAGGAATTGGATCTAGGCAACATGTGGACGAAGGAGATGACAGAATGGTACGCAAGACTTCCTCAGTGGTTGTTGGCATTAAAGTTTCGAAACGACACTCGGGTTTCAAATCGCAGATCGGTGACGAGCGTTGATGGTGAAGATCGTCGGGTGACTGGCTCAAGTTCGAAACTAGTGAATTCACACGATGTAAAAAGAAATCTGCAAAGCGATTGGCGATTTCTGACGGGTTATCATGCTTCGAGAGGTGAACAGATCTCGGATCTTCTGTGTACCTGGTATCGTCAAAATCAGGCTGCATGACGAGATAATTGATCACACTTGAGGTTCCATCAAAGATTCTATGCCCAAAGAGTGTGGTTGGAGGGCGTATGTTTAAGTAATCGTATCCCCAGGGAAATCATTTCGTGACAAATGCCAAGTCATCTAACTGGAGCATAGCGCAATGAGGTAAAGAGGATTCAGTTCTGAATCCCTCAAAATAATAGGACCCCCTTTCCCTCTCAAAGAATTTAGAAGATATGATAACTGCTGTGATAAACCCTTCATGCCATTGCTACAGGAAATATTGACATTTTGTATATTGCAATGTTGTTCTTTGTATAAAAGCTACCTGTAACAGAACGAACAACAGTTCCCACTTTACGAAAAGTGGAGGTGAAATGAGTTTTTCTTAAAATCATGGAATCAATTTTTTTCTTTTCAAACTTTCAAAGAAAAGTGCTTGAAAATCCTATTACAAATTAATGTTGTTTCATTTTTCTATTTTTCTATGAAAAAAGAGAGTCCACCTTGATACAAATATGGCCATGTAACATTTTCTGATGAAAAATGAGACCCGAGAAATTACTGCACATGAAATTCATTTTTTTCCAAGCAAAAGTCCACAAAACACATATGTGATTAGCAGTACTTGCCTTATATGATAAAAAATTTCAATTTCAGAGTAAGGTGATTCAGTTTGTCAACCATTGTCGAAAAATTACAACATTATACTCTGTTCAAAATCTCAACTATAGTTGACAATGCTTCAAAGTCCACTAATCTGATTAAACACTACTCATTGTACTCAGTTCCAAATCTGAACAATTGTTGACGATACTTCACATGGTGAACTGGTCTGCTCTAATGCCAATGGCCATACTCAGTTATGACTGTTTAGACATTTCCTTAATTGAATCACCATGACTAGAGGACAATATGTGTAAATATAGAATGTGTGCAAAGATAAAGGTGATAGTGAAATTCTTTGTGGAAAAAAATGAAAGTGACAAGCATTAATTACATTCAATTACAATTCATAACCATTTATTGACATATATAAGGAATTTAACATTTCAATGAGTACATGTAGTAGTAATTTACATTACAAAAATATTCACATATACAATTTACATTATGTTTAGAGAGCATCTGATTTGAAAGAAAAGTCAATGTTTGTGTTACATCAGGTACAAATATATTCAAACAAAATATATCTTAAAATAACAGTTATAATTTGCCATACTTTCTGTATACACTAGACTACCGATTGAATGCTTTTCTACACTGAACCATTAGGCTGCATTGACAAACAGCTCTGGAGGGGGGGGGGGATTCCCAAATAAGTTCTCAGATGTTTTCAAATACCCCTTAACAAATTTTAAATTAAAATTACAATGTGTTCAAGCCCCTCCCCTCCCTTCTGACTTGCTATAATCTTTTAGTCACTCCCAAAGGAAGGCAAAATGTGGCCAATATAATGCTTTGTCTGAAAATTTCAAATCATAATGCATGCGAGGCTATTGGGCAAATATTACAATTTGTTCCCATAAAAACAAGCTATATCTTTACATTTATATGTGTGTGATAATTCATTTAAATGTACTTTGCTTGAATTGGCGGGCAAAAAGTGCATGTGTACAAGAAATGTTGATCCCTATACATTGGAGTCTATGACAAAACTGTGAATAATTTTTTCCTAATTTAAAACTGCAATATTGGTACATATATGGACATGAATAATTGACATAATTATACTTGATTAGAAGATTGTAGTTACAATGTATATGTGCTTATGAGTACATGAAATTTCATCTACTCATATTCATAAGTACATATAACTATGTCACGCAGCAAATGGAAATGGCTGGAAATGAAAGTGCCAGAAGGTATTTTGAAAGGAATTTGATATTCAATAAATTTTCAAGTCTCCCTCGTCAACTTTTTTTCGATCCCCTGGCATGTTGTAAATGTTTTCAAGACCCCCAGTTGAAATCTCCCGCCCCCTTCAGAAGTGTTTGTGAACGTAGCCTTAAGTTTAAAGTTCAACCCTTCCACCTTACAATTAGCAAATCATTATTTTTGCAACGTTACAACAATTTACCAATATTTAGTAGTAATGCTTTCAACAAATTCTCAACAGATAATACATTGTATATACATGCTACTGCAATGTAATTGACTGGTAAAAAGCAGTATGATATACCATATACATAGTTTTTAGCAATGAATGCAAATTTTTAGTGTCTTTGAATTATCATTGTAAGTTGATGGTCCTGATACATGATGATGAACCTACACTGGGTGGCCACAAAGTAAAGTGTAGCACTGGAGACCTACATGTACTATACTATTTTAAAATTGAAAGACAGAGTTTAACATCATACTACAAGTGACCTTGCAGCCAGCCTATATAGCCCTACACAGAAGTGTCAGAGGAAAATGAAAACCTAATCATGTAAGAACACATCTGATACAGAATAAAATGTAATCATGTTGATTGATATGAAGAGGCTTAGTCATTACATACAGATACATGTATATGTAGCATCACGCTTAAATAAAAAATACTAAAGTAACTTATGGATGTGGATTGTAAAAAAATTATAATAATTTGGAAGGAAATTTGATGAACAAGTCTTTGAACACATACCCCCCTCTTGTTAAACTGATAAAAACTTCAAAAGGTTTTAAAAGATGAGGAAAATGTACAGTTGTGAATGACAACAAAATGCACTCAGAGTGCCCTGTGTGGAGTCTCCATAAACAATTAAATTTCCAATATCAATTTGAATTTTGTTTGCTACATGTATCCATTCTAAAACCAAATTGGAGGAAGGAAAAGGAAAACTCTGTGACAATGTTCTTAAATCAATGAAGTTGAAAGCTTCAAACATTTTTGAGTATTTGTAGAATCTACCTAAACTATGGTCCCTTGATTTTCTTTGACATATGATGTAGCTTTTCCGTCAAGGGTTTGACTACTTACTCCTCAATATGGTCTTGAAGTCTTGGCAAGTATTCTGGGTCCCATCCGTTTTGTTTCCGTCATCAATCTCCTCTATCAACTCTACACACAATGAAGTACTGTTCATGTGCCCATGTAATTCTTCAGCCTCTATTGTGTTGTTGGTGTCCTCATGGCAATGATCTACAATCAAAGATAATAAAACACACATATTAGTTGAGCCATACAAACCAAGTAGCATACAAAATATGTATTGACATGTAATTGAAAGAAAAAACAAAAATATTTAAATTCACTATGTACCATGTATATAATTACTCTCATTTTCAGTACTTTGCACCAGAACATTGTCAGCTCAATTCTGGCTGTCTTCACATTCATGACCATTTCATAGAAAAATATCATGACCCCTATGTGACTATGCTTCTATTTTTTGTTTTTGGTGAGGGGTCCAAGGGAAAGTAGATTCAGCAGTTTAGTGCAGGTGTAATGAGTTGTTTGTCTTAAAGAAAGTTACACTGGCATTTCAGTACAGTATTATAGCTGGCTGTCACATGTACCTGTACAGTGTAGTTTTCACTTACTCTTTCATTTAAAACTCCAGAATTGCCTTTGCAATTAAAATACCAGAGTATGAAAGACCTACTTATTTCAAGTGTTCAGCATCAAATGTACATGTATGTGTGACTGGTACACAACTGTACAGGTACTATTTAAGTCTCTTTATATTTGTCAGTTCACATTTAATTCATTTGGCTCTAATCATTTAAATATAATTAATGGGAAGCTCTTTTGTTAGTGTTAAATGAATTTACAAAATATAAAATTTGTATATTGCGAAAGATAATGTGGTACTTGGTGAAATACAGGCAATTATTCAGAATGCAATTAGTTTCACAAACTTGTGGTATGTAGGAACATGTAAGAGTAGTGTTAGTTATCAAATGATTGGATTTGTTTGAATGGCCAAGTTCTTGTCAGTTTTCTCAGGAAATTGCAAACTGTACACTACTTTTACATTGATAGTTTGCATCAACATGGCCTAATTAAATTTGAGGTTTAAAAGATACAAATTTTTGTGCATGTCTCTGAAAAACCAATGAACTCAGTAAACTTATATGTACTTATAGGTTTTCCTAACACAAGGCTAGACGACCTTCAATGCTGGCAAAATTCTGGTGCCACAATGATTGACTCTGTGAGCTGGAAAATTTCAGTGAAATCCTAATATATTTCATATTTAAATACAAGATATTGGCAATGGGAGAAGTGGGCCTGAGGAACGCACATGCATGTACTGTAGAAACAGAGGTGCAATGTTAAAAGAAAATGTACCTTGGTAATTTGGATATTATACCATGTATGTCTGTATAATTACACCATTGAGTATAAAAAGACCTGGAGGGCGATGCTGAAGTAATGGAAATGGAAATGTTTACAGTTGAATGTCTGTTGATCAAATGGACATGCCTAAAATTTACAAAGTGTCCCTTGGCATAATACATTTCAAAGTAACAACCCCCCCCCCTCGCCCAAGGACTCCTCCCTTGCTATTTGAAGATTGAGCTTTACTGGTCAATGTTTGTTTGATTTGAACCACGGAACTATAAAAAGGGTGTTTGGATAAAGATTACAAACTTGACATACCTTTGTATAGGCATGGAAGAGTATGTGAGTGAGATACCTCCACTACAATACATCCCTGGCCGGCCGCAACAGTGAACCGAAGTGGTCGAATTCCTGAGATGAACAAGTGTGTCGGTCATACATACACGCTGTTTAAAGTCACGATTCGACTGTGGTCAAAAATACATGTTGTGTAACTGTAAGGTGCTTGAGTCTAAAGCCGGCTGTTTTTTCTGCAACTGCACGCCATTATCCATGACATGGATAAGCAGTTACATCACGCACAGTTCACTGCATAAGCTGTCGCCTTGAAGACTGGTCGAATAAATGTTGAATTATGCGAATCTTTGACGATGGTATGATACGCAGCACGGTCCCTCCACAAAATCGTGCACGCAGCCACTGTACATGACCGCAGTCCCTCCAAGCTCCACAAAAACCGTGACATGACTTGTGTGTTCCGCCGGTTTCTGTCTGTGTGTCGAGATTCGGTTCATATTTACCTTTACTAGTGAAGGTCAAGGGTCGGGTAGTCCATTGTAAAAAGGGAAGGGCAGTAGGGTACAGGTCTTGTACTGCCTGTTAAGCGTTAGGTGTGCTTTTCTCTCTTGAGTATAATTCTATTGTATATCACTTACAATCACTACTGTGTTTTCGTCCTGTGATATAGTTTTAGCTTTAAGATTGCAATATTTTTTCTTGCGGCATGGCACAAGGAACTGACCCCTACATATTTTAATAGTATATACAGTTACGTCAGAACACAACCAGCTTACATACCAACAAAGCATGAACAGCTGCACTCAAGGACAAAGAAAAAGCGGCTGCGGCGCTTCTTTTGACCGTGAGAGTAGGAGCGAGATGTCTCAACCATGCCGAAAATGCGATGTTTGACTTCGTTTGCTACATCAGGTCACCGATCGTTACTGCACCGGCACACGGCAGGTACTTTTTCCCTTCAATGGAGGTAAACCCCGGAGGTAATCCCAGCGCGTTGGACGATCTGCCTCAAATCATGAACGTTGTACTTCTCGCGGCTAATAACAGCAGAAGCTTTACAAAGGAATGCAATGCAACAATCTGCAATTGAGACGAGAAGGAATACCCGACAAGCTGTAAACAAAACATCGGATGAAACAGTTGAAGGTATAGGCCTAGGTCATCTATTTTGAAGTTAACAAGGGGTCAAACATTGCACACGTATGGTGCAAGGAGAAACTCATCATTTACACGGGGGGGGGGGGGGGTGCGGTTTGAGGTGTACCCTCTAAGTTGAGCTTGACGTTTCCAAAATGTTGAGTAAAAAGGGGGTACCTTTAAGATACCTCACTAATAATATTATAAGCAACATATGCTCACTCTAGCAATTTTGCATTTACTTTTATGAACCAATTAGTGTCAGTGACATCCAAAAACATTAAGGGACACTGTTGCATGAATATTCTAATGCCATAAAATTGTAGGTAAAATAATTTACTCCTTGTCAAGGGTTTGAACAAATTAAGATGAACACTTTGATAGTTTGTCAGGCCAATGTATGTTTATATGCTGCATATAATTTATTCTATTTCAAACTAACAACAGCTTGGTAATTTTACTCCAGTGATGTGAACAATGGTGGTTGCCATTACAATCGATATGTTAATGCTTGTCATAAATGTATTGGAAATTTTGACCCATTGTCATAGCAAGCATACTAAAATATTTGTAACTGCATTGGTGTTAATTGAAACATGAGGCCTCAAATGGAAAATAATAAGTTAAAACACTGGAAAATGTTTTTACAGGTGTACAGGGACACAAGATGGGTTGAGATAGACGCGCATTATTTATGTCTTTACATTGCAACAGGCATGAACGTGCATACATATGCACATCATAGTCCCTGTATGTACATATGTACATAGATGTATATTCACACTGTGCAAATGTGTTAATAGACATGTTGTACAGACAGACAATGAGAAGACAATGATAGAGTGACTGCGTACAGGCATACAGTGTAGCTCTGAAAAATTGTGCAAGTTTTTCTGTGCAGCACACTTGCATACATAGACAATCCGCGCACCTACACACATACACACACAAATATATATATATATATATATATATATATATATATATATATATATATATATATGTGTGTGTGTGTGTGTGTGTGTGTGTGTGTGTGTGTGTGTGTGTGATTCCTTAAAACATCTCCTTTGGGAGAATAGCCAGTGTAAAATCTGAGGTCTTCTCGGAAGGAAAAAGGCAAACAGGACAGCACATGTCAAACCAACTTGAACCGAATTTGGGGAATGTGGGTTCAATCCTACATGGGTAATTTTTTCAAGCCCCCCCAAAAATATACAGTGTAGAGACACTCAGATGTAGTTGTTGGACTTTTCTCATTAATTTTCTACATGAAATTTCCTCACTACACAACACTGGGGAAACTGCTATATTACAGAACACCTTCACTTTCATGCAGTACAGAAAGACAAACTGATGACAATGATGGGAGGGAGTTTATACAGGCATACATTTACAAGTAGCTCTAAGAAATCTTGCAGATTTTCTGTGTAATTAACAGAGAACACACAAGCTGATATACAAACACATGCATATAGACTGTACATTACCAAAACTGGGGAAACTGTTTAACTTGAAAGAGATACAAGAACTTAATTTACAAAAAGGTTTTGCTGTAGTAGATGTAATGTACAGTCTATATATATGCATGTGTTTGCATGTTTGCATTTATAGATGCATCGGTATCTGTTGCACACCGTAATACACTATTTAAACATGTATGTAAAATGCGATATATATATATATATATATATATATATATATATTATATATATATATATATATATATATTATATATATATATATATATATATATATATATATATATATATATATATATATTATATATATATATATATATCACACGTACGTACACTGCTTACATGTATGTACCAGTATATGTGTACGTGTAAACATTCGATGTACACATGCGTCAGTATCAATGAACATACAGGATCCTCCATCATTGTCATCTATATATCTGTATATACTGTGTTTTTTGTACATGAGTATGCACAGACTAATGTGTATGTATATGAATTTATGTAATCAGGTACGTGTATGTCCATATGTCCACGGGCTTGATGTCTGCATAAGTGAATGCGTGTATGTACAATACGCAAACATGTACATCCGTTGTAACTGCTTTAATAATGTATGTATCCTACCCATGTACTTGACTGTACACCTGTACAGATGTATTTAAATACACCATCTAATTATTTTACATTTTGTGCCCAATAGAAACTCCCAAGTGCTGTAACTTTTAGGATATTTTCTACATCTTTTCTTATGTCACTTATTGTTCTAAACCCGGTCTCAGAAGAATGTTGAGACACTCACATTTTAGCTTGTCTGCACAGCATTTGTACATGTACTGTTTAGGGCTAGTAATGCTAACTTATGATTTTTCTAATTTTTTTTATATTGTTTGTCAATTGCAACTGCATATTCTAACTCAAAAGAATGTTGAAACACCCACTATTTAGCTTGTCAACATAGCATCTATATTTGTAAAATGCGATGTTATTAATTACATTTGAATTCTAGTCCGGACCAGAATTCATTTGTCAACAATGGCAATGCAGTTTATACATGTACAAGCTGAATTGACAGGCTTAAAACCCTGCACGCAAATGTACTTATGGGAGTAAGACAAGACAATCTGGCTGAAATTTGGTAAAAGTCATCAACATTTAGCATTTCTGGGCCTTTAATGTTTACATTTGAATTCTAGTCTGCACCAGAATTCACTCTTCAATAATACACTTTTCACATGTACATTTTCAGTTAAACATGCGTGTTCAGGCTGAAATGACAAGCTAAATACTGTGTATCTTTAATACCTTAGGAATAGAACATTGCAATAAAAAAGAAGAATAGTAAAAAACCATCACAATTTACAGTTTCTGTACTTGAAATTTATCTTCTGATTGAATATGAAAACACCTGGTGATCAAAAGATAGAAGTTTCAAATACTGATATATTATTGGATGGCACTGCCATGTTTGTAAAGAATTTAAGAGAATGTAATTACATATTTTGTAACATTCTTTGAAACCACCTTTGTGACATTTTTCAAACTTTTTCCTTTATATTCTTTGATATCACTTTCCATTCAGGTGTGGAAAAATATATAATTGTTCAAAGGTCAAATGAGAAAGTCTGTGTCAAATCAGACATTATTATTATTAGACTTGACACACAGAGGATAGATTACTGTTTTTGCACATGATAATTGGGAGGGTGGAACTTTGTCATGCAAAAACACTTCAAGGGTCACGCTTTTGTGTAGCATCACTTTGAAAAGATTTCATCCATAGTAATTTCAGTCCAGTCTTTAAAAAGATACAAATGTATGTTGTTAATATTTTCTATGTATTTCCAATGATTTTCTATAAATGTATGCAGCCCTGAAATTTACATAAATCTTAATAGTCCTATGTGTTGTACAGTCCAGCTCAGAACTCACTTTCCGACCTCGTTAACGCGAGGTTAACGCAGAGCTAACGCAGCGTTAGCGAGCTCTGTGACCATGCGTTAACGCCTATTGTTAAGCCAAACAAAAGAAGCTAACGCGCGCTAACGCACAACAATGGCTGGTGGCCTACCCAGAATATTCATGATTAAATGGTTGACACAATAGCTTGTGGCGCATGAGATTTTCAAACTCTAAATAACATGTTGTAGTTGGTGAAAAACTGGATGAAATCGAATTCCAAGCATAAACAGTGGGAAACATTGCATGCTCTAAAGGGGGTATATCTCAGAAGTACGTAAACTCTTTAATAATTTCACATGCTGATTTTAACTTCACGTAGGCGACCTAAAGCATGGACGTAAAGTCATGTACAAAGGTTGGAAAATGAACAAATTACTTCAATAGTTGCCATTGTCGTTGTTCAAAACACAGTGAACGTTTTGTTTCTCCATGTCGATTTTGGTACGTAGCAAAACATCAGTGAGAAAGTGTCATTGACATTACTTCTACCAGCGGTCCTCCGAATTACAGGGCTCGAAATTAACGGTTGTCCGCTTGCCTGGGACAACTGAAAGTTGATTCCCGGCAGGTTAAATGTCACCCTTGGCTGCCCGATCGGGCAAGTGAAGTTTGCTGTTGAGCGGTAATGATTTTATGATTGAGTAAATAAACTTCACTGCGTCCCAGTGTCTGGCTGTCTTATGTGTCTGGGGCAAGTGCGTTCAAAAGGTCATGAGGAGCTGTTCTATTTTAGTAAGTCACACTCCCTTACATTCAGTCATCCGCATTGATCATGTCAATGCATACATGGTGTGTTGTAATGGGAACTACCGGTAAATGGAAGAGCCAGTATAAAACGATAGAATGGCCTTGAAACATAGGAAATCACTCCCTCTGGAGAAAAATCAATGTGTGCTCACTGCCTTTTAAACACGGTTTTTAAAGCCTGTCACAAGGGGCGTAATGAGCAATGAATAGAGCAGCTCACTAGTTCCTGGTAACTTCGCTGTCTCTGTCGAGTTAATCAGCGGCTGTTCACAATGGCAAAACAAATGACCTTGCCCTCATTCAAATTTCACAAAAGTCGTGAAAAGGATGACAGGAGCTCAGTTGAAAATACTGTGGAAGCGAGAAACACTCAAGGAGATCTCAGTGGTGGTGTTGAACAAAGACAAAAAAGGCAAGGAGACCACGGATGCCACAGCAGCAACGTGTGCTCCTGCCACTCGGAGTACCGATACTGCAGATTTTTTCTATTGGCAAGTAAAAAGTAACTTGCACTTGCCCGAAGGGCAGATGCTCAGGAAAGTTAATTTCGAGCCCATATATTGATATCGTTATCGTACACTGAAGACTTTCTAAAAGTTTTCAAATAAAATTAATACTCTGAATAACTGCTGTTCAGATTTTTTTAATATTTATATGTATATAAATTTTTTGGAAAAGGGGAGGGGAATAAAGAAATTATCGGAAATCATTGTATATGAGTCATTATTTACTTCAAAACCATTTCGCGAACTTTACTTCTTTCCATATCTGTTGGATTACGAAAATTACTTTATCAATTCGTTTTTGTTTCTTCAAGGTGTGTTTTATTGCCGAAAATATTTTATCATTTACTGACACGAACCTCGGAGACATGAAAAAGATTTGTTTTTTAGTTCACGTAGGCCTAATCACACACGATCCCTTTTGGACAGGGACCGTGACGTAAATATACACAACGCTTACGCTGATTGTAAAATCCATGCCCAAGGCCGATGACAGGTTATGTTAATCTCAAGAAAATTGTACATTCGAGTTTTTATACAGAAAAGAGATTCGTGAATTTCAGTGCCAGACTTGTGCAGCGCATCTGTCTTCATAAATTGTGTCGTTCTCTCATGACGGTAGCATCGGAGAAGGAGTCGAGTCAGCACCACTTCGTCGTCCTCAGGCAGCGTGATTGATTTATCCACCTTACAGACCGTTAGCTTATTCGAAGTAAAAGTTCATCGATACTTGCATTTATTAAGTTCACGGAATTATTTTTTTTACCTTTCAATTTGTTTTAATTTTCAAATGTTATGCCAAAGACATTACCATGCCAAAAAAGTCCTATATTCAAAAACTGTTCCAACGGGAGTATACAAAAACGAAGACCGAAGATCGAAGACCGAAGACCGAAGATCGAAGACCGAAGACCGAAGACCCTGAATTTGGATTAAAGGCACGATGCACTCTAACCGGCAAGGACGGATCGAACGTTATAGTATTTAGTACGCAGTAATTACGCTGTTTCAGACATAATACACGCCAAATTACCATCGCATCGGAATCAAACTGAAACACTCGCCTGCGCGACTTGATAACGATGGCGGCTAACATTTCAAACACAATACACGAAGTTCAACCGAAATACGGCGAAATATGGCCCTTAAATACCGGAGATATCACAGTTCTTTGATTTGTACTTTTGACTTTGACAGATACGGCAAGCCGCTAGTATTGGTTTCGGATTGTAATTCTCAAATAGGCCCAACTACTTTAAGTTTTAATGTTTCATATAGCCATTTTTGATATAGTTGTGGATGAATAACTCTCTCCTTGACGAAATGAAATAATCCCGACGAAAAATGGACGATTTTACGAGAGATATGCCAGGGTCTTCGTTTTGTACATTTGGACTTGAAAAAACGCCCAAAATTAGTAGGTTTTTCTTAAATTACTCCAAAAATATACGTCCAAATTTTGTTTTTGGTACGGAATTGACTTCCTCCCACTATTCGTCACAAAATAAACCAATACCGACAATGAATAGTCCTTAAATACCGGAGATATCAAGGGTCTTCGTTTTGTACTTTTGACTTTGACAGACTCGATACGGTACGCCGCTGGCATTAGTTTAGGATTCCGATTTTCAAATAAATGCAACTATTTTAGGTTTTAATGTTCATATGGCCATTTTTGCTATAGTTGTGGATGAATAACTCTCTCCTTGACCAATGAAATAATCCCGACGAAAAATGGACGATTTTTACGAGAGATATGCCAGGGTCTTCGTTTTGTACATTTGGACTTGAAAAACGCCCAAAATTAGTAGGTTTTTCTTAAATTACTCCAGAAATATACGTCCAAATTTTGTTTTTGGCACGGAATTGACTTCCTCCACTATTCTTCACAAATAAACCAATACCGACAATGAATGATCCTTAATACCGGAGATATCAAGGGTCTTCGTTTTGTACTTTTGACTTTGACAGATACGGTAAGCCGATGGCATTCGTTCGGATTCCGATTCTCAAATAAACATAAATATTTAGGTTTTAATGTTTCATATGGCTATTTTTGCTATAGTTGTGGATGAATAACTCTCTCCTTGACCAATTGAAATAATCCCGACGAAAAATGGACGATTTTTAGGAGAGATATGCCAGGGTCTTCGTTTTGTACATTTGGACTTGAAAAACGCCCAAAATTAGTAGGTTTTTCTTAAATTACTCCAAAAATATACGTCCAAATTTTGTTTTTGGCACGGAATTGACTTCTCCCACTATTCGTCACAAAATAAACCAATACCGACAATGAATAGTCCTTAAATACCGGAGATATCAAGGGTCTTCGTTTTGTACTTTTGACTTTGACAGACTCGTATACGGTGTTTGCCGCTGGCATTAGTTTCGGATTCCGATTTTCAAATAAATGCAACTATTTTAGGTTTTAATGTTTCATATGGCCATTTTTGCTATAGTTGTGGATGAATAACTCTCTCCTTGACCAAATGAAATAATCCCGACGAAAAATGGACGATTTTTAGGAGAGATATGCCAGGGTCTTCGTTTTGTACATTTGGACTTGAAAAAACGCCCAAATTAGTAGGTTTTTTTTAAATTACTCAAAAATATACGTCAAAATTTTGTTTTTGGCTACGGAATTGACTTCCTCCCACTATTCTCCACAAATTAAACCAATACCGACAATGAATAGTCCTTAAATACCGGAGATATCAAGGGTCTTCGTTTTGTACTTTTGACTTTGACAGATACGGTAAGCCGATGGCGTTCGTTCTGATTCCGATTCTCAAATAAACGTAACTATTTTAGGTTTTAATGTTTCATATGGCTATTTTTGATATAGTTGTGGATGAATAACTCTCTCCTTGACCAATTGAAATAATCCTGACGAAAAATGGACGATTTTACGAGAGATATGCCAGGGTCTTCGTTTTGTACATTTGGACTTGAAAAAGGCCCAAAATTAGTAGGTTTTCTTAAATTACTCCAAAAATATACGTCCAAATTTTGTTTTTGGCACGGAATTGACTTCTTCCCACTATTCGTCACAAAATAAACCAATACCGACAATGAATGATCCTTAAATACCGGAGATATCAAGGGTCTTCGTTTTGTACTTTTGACTTTGACAGACTCGTATACGGTACTTGCCGCTGGCATTAGTTTAGGATTCCGATTTTCAAATAAATGCAACTATTTTAGGTTTTAATGTTTCATATGGCCATTTTTGCTATAGTTGTGGATGAATAACTCTCTCCTTGACCAAATGAAATAATCCCGACGAAAAAATGGACGATTTTTAGGAGAGATATGCCAGGGTCTTCGTTTTGTACATTTGGACTTGAAAAAACGCCCAAAATTAGTAGGTTTTTCTTAAATTACTCCAAAAATATACGTCCAAATTTTGTTTTTGGTACGGAATTGACTTCCTCCCATTATTCGTCACAAATAAACCATACGACAATGAAGTGTCCTTAAATACCGGAGATATCAAGGGTCTTCGTTTTGTACTTTGACTTTGACAGATACGGTAAGCCGCTGGCGTTCGTTCGGATTCCGATTCTTAAATAAACGTAACTATTTTAGGTTTTAATGTTTCATATGGCCATTTTTGATATAGTTGTGGATGAATAACTCTCTCCTTGACCAAATGAAATAATCCCGACGAAAAATGGACGATTTTTACGAGAGATATGCCAGGGTCTTCGTTTTGTACATTTGGACTTGAAAAACGCCCAAAATTAGTAGTTTTTTCTTAAATTACTCCAAAAATATACGTCCAAATTTTGTTTTTGGTACGGAATTGACTTCCTCCCACTATTCTTCACAAATTAAACCCATACCGACAATGAATAGTCCTTAAATACCGGAGATATCAAGGGTCTTCGTTTTGTACTTTTGACTTTGACAGATACGGTAAGCCGCTGGCGTTCGTTCGGATTCCGATTCTTAAATAAACGTAACTATTTTAGGTTTTAATGTTTCATATGGCCATTTTTGATATAGTTGTGGATGAATAACTCTCTCCTTGACCAAATGAAATAATCCCGACGAAAAATGGACGATTTTTACGAGAGATATGCCAGGGTCTTCGTTTTGTACATTTGGACTTGAAAAACGCCCAAAATTAGTAGGTTTTTCTTAAATTACTCCAAAAATATACGTCCAAATTTTGTTTTTGGTACGGAATTGACTTCCTCCCACTATTCGTCACAAAATAAACCAATGACCGACAATGAATGTCCTTAAATACCGGAGATATCAAGGGTCTTCGTTTTGTACTTTTGACTTTACAGATATACGGTACTTGCCGCTGGCATTAGTTTAGGATTCCGGTTTTCAAATAAATGCAACTATTTTAGGTTTTAATGTTTCATATGGCCATTTTTGCTATAGTTGTGGATGAATAACTCTCTCCTTGACCAAATGAAATAATCCCGACGAAAAATGGACGATTTTTACGAGAGATATGCCAGGGTCTTCGTTTTGTACATTTGGACTTGAAAAACGCCCAAAATTAGTAGTTTTTCTTAAATTACTCCAAAAATATACGTCCAAATTTTGTTTTTGGTACGGAATTGACTTCCTCCCACTATTCTTCACAAATTAAACCAATACCGACAATGAATAGTCCTTAAATACCGGAGATATCAAGGGTCTTCGTTTTGTACTTTTGACTTTGACAGATACGGTATAGCCGCTGGCGTTCGTTCGGATTCCAATTCTTAAATAAACGTAACTATTTTAGGTTTTAATGTTTCATATGGCCATTTTTGCTATAGTTGTGGATGAATAACTCTCTCCTTGACCAAATGAAATAATCCCGACGAAAAATGGACGATTTTTAGGAGAGATATGCCAGGGTCTTCGTTTTGTACATTTGGACTTGAAAAAGGCCCAAAATTAGTAGGTTTTTCTTAAATTACTCCAAAAATATACGTCCAAATTTTGTTTTTGGCACGGAATTGACTTCCTCCCACTATTCGTCACAAAATAAACCAATGCCGACAATGAAGTCCTTAAATACCGGAGATATCAAGGGTCTTCGTTTTGTACTTTTGACTTTGACAGATACGGTAAGCCGCTGGCGTTCGTTCGGATTCCGATTCTCAAATAAACGTAACTATTTTAGGTTTTAATGTTTCATATGGCCATTTTTGATATAGTTGTGGATGAATAACTCTCTCCTTGACCAATTGAAATAATCCCGACGAAAAATGGACGATTTTTAGGAGAGATATGCCAGGGTCTTCGTTTTGTACATTTGGACTTGAAAAACGCCCAAAATTAGTAGGTTTTTCTTAAATTACTCCAAAAATATACGTCCAAATTTGTTTTTGGCACGGAATTGACTTCCTCCCACTATTCGTCACAAAATAAACCATACCGACAATGAAGTGCCCTTAAATACCGGAGATATCAAGGGTCTTCGTTTTGTATTTTGACTTTGACAGACTCGGATACGGTTCTTGCCGCTGGCATTAGTTTCGGATTCCGATTTTCAAATAAATACAACTATTTCAGGTTTTAATGTTTCATATGGCAATTTTTGCTATAGTTGTGGAGAATAACTCTCTCCTTGACCAAATGAAATAATCCCGACGAAAAATGGATGATTTTTAGGAAGAGATATGCCAGGGTCTTCGTTTTGTACATTTGGACTTGAAAAACGCCCAAAATTAGTGGGTTTTTCTTAAATTACTCCAAAAATATACGTCCAAATTTGTTTTTGGCACGGAATTGACTTCCTCCACTATTCGTCACAAAATAAACCAATACCGACGATGAATGGCCCTTAAATACCGGAGATATTAAGGTCTTCGTTTTGTACTTTTGATGTTGACAGGTACGAAATCATGATCTAGCGTTGATTACAGATTACGAATCTAAAATTCACTGAATTATATTTGTTTATTTGTTGTGAGGCATTTTTTACTACATTTATAATGATAAATGCATAAATGAATATCGAAGAGTTAAATAAATTATTTATTTATATAAATTAACATACAACATACATACATACATACATACTCATACATACATACATACATACATACATACATACATACATACATACATACATACATACATACATACAGACAGACATAAAGACAGATAGAGATAGATAGAGAGGTAAATAGATAGATAGATTACGTATATATAATATATATATATATATATATATATATATATATATATATATATATATATATATATAACAAGCTTAATGCACTTTGAAAGTTTTTTTTATTAAAACAAAATGAACTGTCAACTTTACGCTGACCTTACATAGTCCTTTGTAATGGTAAAACATCAAATTTGTAGCAATTCGAACTTCAGATAACTACTGTATTGTGATCGGTATTATCTTACGAAGGAAAACAATTGCTTAGAACAATTAAAGCGAGGGTCATCGGTTTATGATACTGTTGAAACATTTTTACACAAGGTACATGTTTACATGTTGCTTAATAAGTAATAGCATGGGTAGTACGAGAGACCCTAACTTGGTGATGTGCATTTTAATAGCCATCCTGACATCGCCGTATAAGTAACTGTGATTCTCCTTATCGCTGATAACAAATGCCAATTTGATGCGTATTGAGACTGAGTAAAATAGTACGTTTTACATTGTAGTGCGAAACAATATACCTTTATCTGTGAGATGATTATCTACGTTCAATATTGAAGCTTACAAACACTTGCTTAGTCACTGAACTTCTCATTTGTAGCACTACAACCGTTATGAACGATCGTCCGGGTCTTGCACAGCGCCTGAAACATTTAGCACCAAAACAAGTGTCTGGATATCAAATTTTGGGTAACCCAACTGTCCCCAAAAAAATCGTCAGCCCAAAAATTTTGTCACTTTCAAATTCAGAGCAAATTTTACTAAATTTTATGTAATTTCAGCGTTGTATATCTTGTATAGGGTTTTACACACAAAATAAAATCAAACACGATTGGAACTAATTTGGTATAATTGGATGGTGAAGTAATGTCTATTGATCTGTAAATGTAAGCTCATCTACTTTTTAGCTACGCTGTCAGCGACGCGGAGTTTATCAAATAGGTTTATTTTCCGTCGTCGTCCGTCATCCGTCAACAATTGCCTTCTCCTCGGAAACCGCAAGTCCGATTGCTTTGAAATTTTATATGCAGTTCACTTGGGGTTACTTCACTTAAGTTTGTTCAAATCGTAGTGAAATTTGCGTATTTGTATTTTAGGGGCATTTTTTCCTGTTTTGGTAAAACAATCTTCTTCTCTGAAACCACTTGTCCGATTGCTTTGCAATTTGATATGCAGTTTACTTAGGGTGACTCCAGTCAGATTTGTTCAAATCGTGGTGAAATTTGCATATTTGTATTTTAAGGCAATTTTTGTCGTTTTTGGTAAAAAATATTTAAAAACTTCTTCTTCAAAACTACCTGTCAGTTAGCTTTGCTATTTCCCTACGGATGATCTACTTCAGATTTGTTCAAATGTGGCAGAAATATTCAAATTTGCATTTTAAGGCAATTTTGCCATTTTAGGTAAAAAATTTTGTTTCTCAAAAAGTACTGGTTTGAAAATGAGAAATTTTCAAAAACGTCAATAACATTTCTCTAAACGCTGTAAGAATCCTCTGACGAATTAGATTTCTCAACTAGTTAATAATATAAACATAAACAAGTAGCATTGACAATTAATACACCGTGACGTAACTTTTACGTCTTTGGATTAATTTATGCTTTACTTTATACTTTATACTTTATTAGTCCAATATAAAAATCGAAATGCGTAATGGCGTATATAAAATAGATAACAAAAGTTGAAATGGATAAAACACTGACCAATCATATGTACATAGTTTAAAAAGCACAATCGCTGAAAACACCAAGCACAAAAAACTTCAAGTAGAACTGTTCAATAAAAAACAATGTCACAATACGGGAACTATGTCCACAGTTAAGTATTTACCTGATGGACGATTGGTTAAGTATTCTCACTACTGAGGGTACAAAAGTATTTCTAAATCTATTTGTGCGACACCTTATTGATTGGTATCTATTTCCAGACCTCATGTTAGTGAAATTATTATTTACATGCCAAGTACTGCCGCCAGGAAGTGTCCGGTTTCAAACCGCTTCAACCCGTGAAAATCACGGGTAACCCGATTAATTGACATGCATTTATGCATGGATTAGCCATGACGTGTTCATTTTCTATGCATATATGCAGAGCGTAAGCTGTCACTCAAGTCAGTGATTGTTTACTTTGGTGACAAAAGAAGTCAAGTAAGCTTATCAGACAATCCTTGAGTGAAATAAAAAACCAAATCTTTCGTATGTAAAAATGTGAAAGAGGCTCCCACCTAACTATCCAAATGTTTTTTGTGTCGAGTTTGTGTTTGATTCGTTTCGAAAATGTGTTCCTACATTCTTATCCGATTGTTTGTGTTAATGAAATGTTTGTTTCGCTTCGGATATTGTAGGGAAGTTTGGATTAGTGTGTACGGTAATGTTTGTTTGTGTGGGGAAAGCTTATGGCGAGACGCAGCCGGGCCTATGGTGTTACAAAGTTGATAGAGTGGCCCTTTGACGCTTGAGTTTCGAAACCCGAGTGTGGTTTCTCATCAGTCGCAGTTTAGATTCTTTCCTTAGTTTGTGTTTGTGAAATTTATTTTAATGCATTTTAGTGGTCTTGCTCTCTGAGTAGCGAGGCAAGTATATTAATGTTTGGGCACAGGGCGTTGTCTACATGTCCGTCCCCAGAGGTGGGTAGGTGTTTCGTTGTATCGCTAATAAAGATATATTCTACCAACCTTTGGTATTTCGGTCTTAACTTAGCACTGCCCTTGACAATCTTGCGTATACGTTTTATCAACATGCTGCGTCTATTATCTGATGAGTTTGAGTGCCTAATTAGCCAAAGTTCAAGGGTAATTTATTAATCTGTGGACGCTCTCACCAGATTATCACCGGATTAAATTTGACAAAGTCAACAACGAACGCACCAGCAAGGTATATCTTCAGCTTGTTATATATATATATATATATATATATATATATATATATATATATATATATATATATATATATATATATATATATATATATATATATATATACATACATAATCTATCTATCTATCTATCTATCTACCTCTCCATCTATCTCTATCTGTCTGCATGTCTGTATGTATGTATGTATACATGTACGTATGTATGTATGTATGTATGTATGTATGTATGTATGTATGTATGTAGTAGTATGTATGTATGTATGTATGTATGTATGTATGTATGTATGTATGTATGTGTGTGTGTGTGGTGTGTGTGTGTGTGGTGTATGTATGTATGTATGTATGTATGTATGTATGTATGTATGTATGTATGTATGTAGGTATGTATGTATGTATGTATGTATGTATGTATGTATGTATGATGTATGTGTGTATGTGTGTGTATGTATGTATGTATGTATGGTGTGTGTGTGTGTGTGTGTGTGTGGTGTGTGTGTGTGTGTGTGTGTGTGTGTGTGTGTGTGTGTGTGTGTGTGTGTGTGTGTGTGTGTGTGTGGTGTGTGTGTGTGTGTGTGTGTGTGTGTGTGTGTGTGGTGTGTGTGTGTGTGTGTGTGGTATGTATGTATGTATGTATGTATGTATGTATGTATGTATGTATGTATGTAGTATGTATGTTGTTAAAGGCCCTGTAGCTGTAACTCGTGAAATTTGTTGACCTGAAAAAGGCTTTCTATATTCTGTGGTTTTATTCAAATGTTTACAAATTTACAGGATACAGCCTTTTACAACTGAAAATTTGACAAATAAATTTATATTTTAACCGTTATTTTGATTTCCCGCCATTTTTAAAAATTGGTAATACTACAAAGAAAACAAAGCACTTGATGTCCCAGTGGAAAACATTCAGCACTATGAATTATATTGGACTACTCTGTTGTTTCCGTGGAGATTCCAATGCATATATGCACACCGTACAGTGTTTTTGCTTTATTTGCATGAGGGCGCCATTTTGTTTGGGCAACATTTATTATTTATCTTGCTCAAACTTGCACATGCTCGCCAGTGGACAGTTTTTATATACTTGTATATACACCCATCAATAAGTACATTCCCACGGACTTGTTTAGTTTGGAAATAAAATCACCAAAAATAATGCTAAAAGCTACAAGCTATGGGCCTTTAATTAATATAAATAAATAATTTATTTAACTCTTCGATATTCATTTATGCATTTATTATTATAAATGTAGTAAAAAATGCCTCACAACAAATAAAACAAAATATAATTCAGTGAATTTTAGATTCGTAATCTGTAATCAACGCTAGATCATGCTTTCGTACCTGTCAACGTCAAAAGTACAAAACGAAGACCCTTGATATCTCCGGTATTTAAGGGCCATTCATTGTCGGTATTGGTTTATTTTGTGACGAATAGTGGGAGGAAGTCAATTCCGTGCCAAAAACAAAATTTGGACGTATATTTTTGGAGTAATTTAAGAAAACCTACTAATTTTGGGCGTTTTTCAAGTCCAAATGTACAAAACGAAGACCCTGGCATATCTCTCGTAAAAATCGTCCATTTTTCGTCGGGATTATTTCATTTGGTCAAGGAGAGAGTTATTCATCCACAACTATAGCAAAAATGGCCATATGAAACATTAAAACCTAAAATAGTTGCATTTATTTGAAAATCGGAATCCTAAACTAATGCCAGCGGAAGAACCGTATCCGAGTCTGTCAAAGTCAAAAGTACAAAACGAAGACCCTTGATATCTCCGGTATTTAAGGACTATTCATTGTCGGTATTGGTTTATTTTGTGACGAATAGTGGGAGGAAGTCAATTCCGTACCAAAAACAAAATTTGGACGTATATTTTTGGAGTAATTTAAGAAAAACCTACTAATTTTGGGCGTTTTTCAAGTCCAAATGTACAAAACGAAGACCCTGGCATATCTCTCGTAAAAATCGTCATTTTTCGTCGGGATTATTTCAATTGGTCAAGGAGAGAGTTATTCATCCACAACTATATCAAAAATGGCCATATGAAACATTAAAACCTAAAATAGTTGCGTTTATTTAAGAATCGGAATCCGAACGAACGCCAGCGGCTTACCGTATCTGTCAAAGTCAAAAGTACAAAACGAAGACCCTTGATATCTCCGGTATTTAAGGACCCTTCATTGTCGGTATTGGTTTATTTGTGAAGAATAGTGGGAGGAAGTCAATTCCGTACCAAAACAAAATTTGGACGTATATTTTTGGAGTAATTTAAGAAAAACCTACTAATTTTGGGTCTTTTTCAAGTCCAAATGTACAAAACGAAGACCCTGGCATATCTCTCGTAAAAATCGTCCATTTTCGTCGCGATTATTTCATTTGGTCAAGGAGAGAGTTATTCATCCACAACTATAGCAAAAATGGCCATATGAAACATTAAAACCTAAAATAGTTGCATTTATTTGAAAATCGGAATCCTAAACTAATGCCAGCGGCAAGTACCGTATACGAGTCTGTCAAAGTCAAAAGTACAAAACGAAGACCCTTGATATCTCCGGTATTTAAGGACTATTCATTGTCGGTATTGGTTTATTTTGTGACGAATAGTGGGAGGAAGTCAATTCCGTACCAAAAACAAAATTTGGACGTATATTTTTGGAGTAATTTAAGAAAAACCTACTAATTTTGGGCCTTTTTCAAGTCCAAATGTACAAAACGAAGACCCTGGCATATCTCTCGTAAAAATCGTCCATTTTTCGTCGGGATTATTTCATTTGGTCAAGGAGAGAGTTATTCATCCACAACTATATCAAAAATGGCCATATGAAACATTAAAACCTAAAATAGTTACGTTTATTTAAGAATCGGAATCCGAACGAACGCCAGCGGCTTACCGTATCTGTCAAAGTCAAAAGTACAAAACGAAGACCCTTGATATCTCCGGTATTTAAGGACTATTCATTGTCGGTATTGGTTTATTTTGTGACGAATAGTGGGAGGAAGTCAATTCCGTACCAAAAACAAAATTTGGACGTATATTTTTGGAGTAATTTAAGAAAAACCTACTAATTTTGGGCGTTTTTCAAGTCCAAATGTACAAAACGAAGACCCTGGCATATCTCTCGTAAAAATCGTCCGATTTTTCGTCGGGATTATTTCAATTGGTCAAGGAGAGAGTTATTCATCCACAACTATATCAAAAATGGCCATATGAAACATTAAAATCTAAAATAGTTACGTTTATTGAGAATCGGAATCACAAACGAATGCCATCGGCTTACCGTATCTGTAAGGTCAAAAGTACAAAACGAAGACCCTTGATATCTCCGGTATTAAGGACTCATTCATTGTCGGTATTGGTTATTTTGTGACGAATAGTGGGAGGAAGTCAATTCCGTGCCAAAAACAAAATTTTGACGTATATTTTTGGAGTAATTTAAGAAAAACCTACTAATTTTGGGCCTTTTTCAAGTCCAAATGTACAAAACGAAGACCCTGGCATATCTCTCGTAAAAATCGTCAATTTTTCGTCGGGATTATTTCAATTGGTAAAGGAGAGAGTTATTCATCCACAACTATAGCAAAAATGGCTATATGAAACATTAAAACTTAAAGTAGTTGGGCCTATTTGAGAATTACAATCCGAAACCAATACTAGCGGCTTGCCGTATCTGTCAAAGTCAAAAGTACAAATCAAAAACTGTGATATCTCCGGTATTTAAGGGCCATATTTCGCCGTATTTCGGTTGAACTTCGTGTATTGTGTTTGAAATGTTAGCCGCCATCGTTATCAAGTCGCGCAGGCTAGTGTTTCAGTTTGATTCCGATGCGATGGTAATTTGGCGTGTATTATGTCTGAAACAGCGTAATTACTGCGTACTAAATACTATAACGTTCGATCCGTCCTTGCCGGTTAGAGTGCATCGTGCCTTTAATCCAAATTCAGGGGTCTTCGGTCTTCGGTCTTCGATCTTCGGTCTTCGGTCTTCGATCTTCGGTCTTCGTTTTGTATACCCCCCTGTTCCAACCCCAACTTTTTAGTGACGAAAACTAAAACATTGTGCCAGTTTCTGATAGTATTTTCTGTTCGAGTCCGACACCTGACGAACCGAATTTCAAATGTTTCCCGCCCCTACTATTTGCTGCAGAAAAATGCCTTTTTCATGTCGTATTTTACGTTGATCAAATCAAACTCTGTAAAATACGCGCGGTGCAGTGTGTTTATCACAGTGAAGTCTATTACGTCACCACATGTCTTCAGTGTCGTTTTATTTTGTGACAGTCATTCGGGCGACGACATTCTCTCCACATCGAATTAGTATAGTGTATACATTGAGGTACCAGAAGAACGAACTTTCCTGGTTACATTGTGAACAAAAGCTTGGGGCCGAAACAGGAAGAGTTGCCCGGGAAACACGTCAAATTTTGCTACACTTTCGTCCAGATGACCTTGAAGACTTGACGTGGGTTGCAATCGCCACTCAGAGCAGCAGACATTGTCCTCGGCCTATTATTCAATAGCGTCTACGCACTAATCAGCATGATCAGGCGATGGGTCACAAAGGTCATCGAAGTATGCAACAATTTACAGTAAAGATTCGCGTCGGCATGATTGTTTAAATAATTGCGATCACATTGTCGGTGTATACGATCAAGTTCGGAAACACTTTTTAAGGAATAAAATATTTTTTTTACAAAAATAATTCCGTAAATTTTTGAAAAAATCATAAATCCATGAACTTAATGTTTCGAATCTGCAACTGGGTTATTGTTAAGATGAACTCAACCACGCTGAAACAGGGTACTGTTAACATTGGCGGCACTTTCCCCACTGCCAACTTCAGTCATAACTTCAGTACAATGGGTAGTCTGAACGAAAGAACGATGTCGCTTCTAGCATCATCGTGTCAAAGAAAGCGACATTTTAGTGTTGAAGTAAAGCAGACGTATAATCACTATTTGTAGAAACACTAACGTACCGGAATTGGATGTTTTTTGATAATAACGCATTCTGGTATCAGCCTTGATCCACGGATACATCAGCACCAAAAGATTCTCTAACTTTCCGAGGTTCGTGTTACAGTCGGTACGATCTAAAAATACTTGCGATTAAATCGTGGTTTGACGCAGTTTTAAATGTCGACAATGCATTTGACTATTCAAAAACTAAAAGAAAATAAAGTTACAATTTGTAATGTGCCACATAACAACTTGGCCTTGTAAGGGCCGCCAAATTTGAAGAAGGAATTACGAGTAAAAGTTTGGAATAAATGAGACTCACACAAGGATTTCAAAGACTATGTTTTTATTTCCACACCCTAAAAAGTCAAAAATCTGAACCGGCGATTGTCTGAATATTACACCTAATTCAAACTGCAATCATCATAAAAAGTTTTGGGTGGGCGCTAACGCGGAGATGTATGACAACAATTTTTACCATTCGGAGAACTTCTGGAAATGTATGGTGCGTTTTTACACCGACAATGACAACTTTTGGAGTATTTTTTGCTATTTCCATCATGTTATATGACTCGAATCTTTGGTTCAAAGTGAAGGTTCGGCATGTAAAATGTTTTATTGAACAAGACCGCATGGGTCAACAATGGTCTAAACGTCGCATGGTCGCTATGGAAACCAGCAGTTTCCAAGAATAGCACGCGAATTCCTCGAAGCATTATGCTCCCATGGGACTTTGTCGGACCACGGTCCCACAGAGAGCTTTCAATTCGACAAAATGGAATTATTCACGTTTTTTATCTGTCACTTCTGAATGTCAAATACATGTTGACTACGAAATTAGTTCAGTCAAGTCACGTCAATTTGTAAATTTTGGTACATTTAAATTTCAATGTATGTTTGACTCGTCATGAAACAAAGGTCGCAGTTCTGGTCCAAGGACGTTCACGCAAGAGACACTTTAGACTGGAGTCTACCCCGAAAATGTTTGATATTTTTTTAAAGCCGATAGACGCAAGTTGCTGTGAAGACCAGCAGCCCAAAACTGACAGAAAGAGTCTCAGATTTAGTTCTTTAGTATGTATCGCATCGATATAACTTTCAAAAAAAATGTTATGCTTTTAACTTTCTACAAACTGTGGAGGGACGGTACATCGTAATACAATACAGGACCTGTATAAATGTTTAGAACTTCTGTCGTCATATTTCCCGGTCGGATAAAGCCGCCTGCTTTAATTCACTGAAACCTAGAATTGTATTTTACACGATGACTACAGAGGCAGATTCGGGCTTAGCGGTAGCCATATTTGCTTGGAAATGCCCGATCGGACAGGGCATGCAGTTTGCAGTCTGGATACTTTCGCGACTTATAGGTCATTTTGGAACTGGGTTTTCTCGTTTCACATTCTGGCATCTCAGTGCCCAATTTAGTCATAGAGTGTATGCGTGATGGCTCAGATATTTTTGAAAAAAGACACGCACCGGACAGACCGCAGATGTATTTTTGTACATCCATGGACCACGGTCCCTCTACAAAACTCGGACTTGGCATCTCAGCAAAATGGTTCGCCGATTCGGCTACCTTCGAAACTTCAGTCCGATTTTTTTTTTGCGACAAACACGGCAGAATTAGCATGAAAAATCAGTAAGCCAATGAAAACACTTGCATTTTTCTACAACATCACCGCTGACTTTACTTCAGTATGATAGTGACTCGATATTGCTATCTGCAGTGTCCACTATAGACAGTCGGATCCAGTGCAAAGTCGTTCGTGTAATCGTAAAAAGTTCAGGACAAAAATACAAGCTGTTGATTTCAAAAACAAATTTTATTTCGATGCTAGTTGTTACTTCCTGGTCGCTCTCGTTTCCTTACCTGTGTAAAAAGGATGCGTTGTTTCAAATACAACAAATTGACCGGGCAACAATTCAAAACTTGTTATTCTTCATCCTCCCTAGTATAAAATAGTTTACAATCTGGTGCTTCTATGTATCAGGTTTCGCCATCATGCCTTCATGTACGATGTCTACTCTACGGCAAATGACGGATGAATTAATTCAGAAAATTCCCCAGGCATATTGCATAACAATGTGGTCTGTGCCTGTGATATTACTAATACGTATCATGAACTTTATTTATTGTAAATGGCCACAATAATGTTCACTTGTTGCAATTTTTCACAAAGCACGTTCAACCATAGTCTACACGTCCTTGTTCCAACCTTAGACCACGATCCGTCAAATGCCAGCACAATGACAGGTTCTGCGTGGACTGTACTGTATGTGTTACCGGCTATTGTTCTATGCTCCGCGCCGTTCGTTAGACTAATGAGGTCCGTTCTGCGCCACTATGCGCCACAATGCGTTACTATGCGTTGGCGACCAATTCACACCTTTCAGAACGCGGCGTTAACCCTGCGCTGGTGCTGCGTTAGCGCTGCGTTAGCGAATCGGAAAGTGAGTTTTAAGCTGGACTGTAGTTTGTATGATCTTATTTCTGTCAATTTTAATTAAAAAATACATTTATTTTAACTAGAAATGCATTATCTCTCCGTTATATGTATTCAATAGTGTAAGCACTATTTTTATTTAACAGTTATTTATGCACTGCTACACTCGGTAAAACCACAATACTCACCAGTAAATTTTGTTTCATTTGAAAGTGAATAGGTGACATTAGCTTAAGTTCAACTCCACGCCGCCCTGGAAGATATCCCATAATGCATTGCTGTAGTCCAACGCTTAAACTGGAAATCGGCTCATTTGGCGTCAAGACACCAAGGCGAGCGGATCGGCTTCTCTCATCCAGTCTTGCCGCATATGACAAGCAATTGCGATAATGACAAATGCTTTATTCCGAAAATCAGTAAATGACATGCTGTACTCCATCCCCACTTCAGTGACACACATTTCCTAGTCAGTAAATGACAATGGGCCGCTGGGGGTACACCAGGCCTCCCACAAGTATCACGCGGCGTACACAAGTATCAGGTTGTTATAGCAAATTCGAAGCAAGCAGCTTTTCTCACAGAAACAAGTTTCATAATGTACTCAGTAAAACGTTGTCAGGTACATGCAACATGAAAAGTGACTGAAGGTCGAAGTGACTAAGGCACCGGGATTGATCTGACCACAAACAACGACTAGAGGGTGTGAATACTTGGGTCGAAACGGACAGGGGTCGAGGTTACAGTACCTACTGCCCCGGCCCCAAGCTGCAGGCCTGGCTATGTTTACATAAGGCGTCCACATTTTAGAAAATCACTAAAAGTAGGCAGAAATAAAGCCCCTTACATCAAAATGCTAGGGGTCGATAGGCGTCGGCTGACAGTTTGACACATTTCGTACCATTTAGAGTCGAATAATACTACATTGGGTTGACCATACGAATTTTATCAAAAAATGTCTTTGGAAAAGTGAATGCGTGGGATGTTTGACCAAACTTTACAAAGCATCAATTTTTCGATCAAAAAATTCATGCATAAAACTAATGAAAATTCGTAAAAAATACCACTACCCTGTACATCAGGCAATAAAACATCGCTGGTGTGAAAATGAGTTTGACTAGAAAATACATAGTGGCTCTGAAAATTAGTTTGAAAATTTAGCGTATTTACCGCTATATCACTAGATGGCCGTCATTTGTGAAGGGAAGATGAAGTGGTGAATTCTGGGATATCTTCCAGGGTGGCGTGGTTCAACTCAGAGCTAACAATAGCATAGGCACGGTGAGCTTCAAAATGTCAACTAAAGTTGAACTTGAACTTCAAAGTGAACAAAAGTTGGGTTACAGTAGGCACGGTTGGATTCCAAATGTCAACAAAAGTTGAACTTGAACTTCAAAGTGAACAAAACTTGAGTTACCGTAGGCACGGTTGGATTCCAAATATCAACAAAAGTTGAACTTGAACTTCAAAGTGAACAAAAGTTGAGATGGCGAGGGTAATTGTACCATGGGCTTTCTTTCATACACTTTTGTCAGCTGACAAGCTTATTGGACAGAAATTTGTAAAAAATGCACAAAATAGAGGAGTTGATTCATTTAATATCCAGTTTAGCAAATTATAATGAAAAATGAGAGAAAATAATTGTAGTCAATTGTATAAGAGGATTTTTCTTTAAAATCTGCAAACTACCTTGAGCAATTTGATGCATGCAAGTTTTCTTTGCAAAAATGTAAGTACAGGTGCGTTTCATTATTTAAAAAAATTATTTCAGAGAAAATTAATGAGGTGTGTTGGTATCTAAAATGTGCAAATTCATTGGTCAGTTTTTTCCTTCATTTTCATGCCATTCACAAGAGGTAAATTTATGTACATCACCAAAATAATTTTTTTCTCTGTGAAAATGGAAATTGTATCTTTGTGTCAAAATATGGCAGTCTTGTCAAATGCAAAGAAAAATTAAAGTTATTTAACACAAGTTTAGAATTCGCAATTTTGGAGATAAATTATCCAAAAACAGCAATCAAATGCCGCTACTTTTCCATTTTTCACATGAAAATTGAGAAAAACCTGACTTTTTCGTAAAGTGGGAACTCTTTTTCGTTCTGTTCTGTAAAGTAACTCTCGACGAACGTTTTACAATTTTGCGGATTGGTATACTTTGTACGGCATAACGAAAGACCCAGCATTTTCTTTGTCAATGCAACTTGTGAGTGTATCACTGGCATTATTATTGTTGACGAAATCCGATTCTGGACGTAAATTTGATCACCACCACTAGCGATGAATGCAGAACAAAGATATCCAGTCAATCCAAATAAGCTAGTGTGTACTGAGTATTCCAGTATGCTATGGGAAGTACATCTACAAAATGTTGCTATCATGTGTGACAAAAACCGAAATAGTTGTCAAATGTTACAGTTATTGGGCATTTAATCAGGTTTGGAAAGGAAGCCCATGTTTTGCGCATCGAGACAAGCCAAGACCCTTGAAGAAGAAGATTAGAGAACTCAATACTCCTTGTGGTAGCAATCATCTCATGACGTCATGGGTTGTCTTCGCAACAAAAGACGAAACATGTTTATTTTAAATTATACTTCTAACTTCTGCCCCGGTATAGCCGATTCTTTCTCTACTCATGTTGCATGGTGACGTATTAGACGGTATGACATATGTGACAGATAGCAGTAAAATGAATCCGAGCGCAGAATTCGAGTTTGCTGACAACGTCTCATGTATTTACCTTCACCGACGAGGGCGCTTTCAATCATGCTACACGGGCCCTTCGCATCTGCAGGGAATTTCAGATACTTATTATATGATGAAGAATCAATGTTGATGAGCTGCGATTTTGGTTAAAGGTATTTGGGTAAAATTTCTGTTGGTTTCCGTTCATTTGCAGTCCCTGAACCACTTATCTCATAGCGGAGAGTAAGCCGTCTGATTTGCTGTCCCAACGCTACACGAATATTAATGCCGAAATTGACTTTTCCAATCTATTATTACTTTATTATAATTCAAAAAGCTCATTGTTTACACAATTTCACACATGATCTCCATAAGCAACTAATTAACCTTACAGTGAAACCATGACGAGTGAATTGCAAAAATGTTTTCAAAACGTATTTCTATCAATAATGATACATGGACATGTCAGAAGGCTGTCTAAGTTTTGCACATTAAGCAATAATATTCATTCTGCAATTACATGTCATAAAAATTCTTTTGAAGGGTAAGAAATGTGAAAGACTTAAATTTTGTAGAATGTGGATCTATTTGGAAGTTCAGTCAATTTGCCCTACTTGGTATGTTTGGTAAAATGCACAATTTGTGTTGTGACAATAAATGTGGAACTCCTATTAAACAGGGAGAAAATTCTGATAACGATCGATATTCTCACGAGGTAAAATGTTTCTTAGTGTATGAATGGTTGCCTAGTCTTGAAAATTTGATATCCGACGATCATAAAAAGCTAACTGTTGATTTTGCATTCATTGCCTTTAAACACATAAACTCTTTCTAAAGTTACGAGTAATACCGTCTATTAAAACTTGCGTTTGACTACTGAGAAATAAACAGCACAAAAATGTATCGTAAAAAACAGACGCATTACAATTATTTAAAGTATAAAGAACGGGAAAATAAAATACAAGGTTTGGAAACCTCTTCCTTAACACGATAGATAACACTTTACCAAATCATTTACGATAATAACATGGACGAGGAAAATATAGTGTTCTTCAGAACTTGGTCAGGAGAAATACACGCAAGTCAAGAATTACAATATTTGAAAATAAAACTCCGTTCTTGAAAAATACACATTACATTGGAATAATTCTGAATTCTTTTTTACAGTTTATGAAACTAATCCTACAAAACATCATCGTGTGAAAATACCTATATCCATAATAGAGTGAAAAATACCTATAGAGTGACTAAAAATAGTGTGAAAATGAAGATTATGTATGCGACTAACTGGTAGGAAATAAAAGACTAAACCAAGAACCACAAAAAACTTCAATATTTCTATATTGCATATTGCCAAGTTTGATTTGAGACTACGTTCAGCTGTAGTATATTGGGCACACTCATGTTCAACATCTGTTAGTTCTTGAACCAGAATGAACCAACAAATGATAACCTGAATGCATATACAATGTTCAAAACAATGAACATAGCTAAATGTGCAATACAATACTGGGCAAGAGTACAAAAAAAACGAAAATGAAATAATGCCCGAAAAAGTCTGCCATCTAAATAAAATGTCTTAATACACTCTCTTGTCATAGCATCTTTTAAATCGCGATAAAACTATCAAACTCTAAAAGATACAGTCTATAATACAAAGACTAATATGTTACATGTTACAGAATTCTCTGCAGACTCGAAGCCAAGATCTCTGACCAGCCTGACGGCAGAAATTGCAATAGCGCCACCTATCAAGGGTCGATGTACTGGCGTAAGAGTATTACAGTAATGTGAGCCGGTCGGTTGTTCATCTTATAAAAACAGACACAAGTCAAAAATGGAGAAAATTACAAACGTCTTGAAATCTGTTATGAACTTCTGTATCCGTATCATTACATGAAGGGTTTCTTACATTTTCATGTTTGAGCAGCGAGATTTTGTCTGGGACTACTTTTTCTATGGTTCAAAGCTATCAATCAAATGAGTAAAGCGTTCGCCTTCAGTCAAAACATTAACAGCTGACAGGTTGCCAGCTGAAGTCATGTGTGGATTTACTCCTGGAATTTTATAAATCTGACGATGTTACAAGAAATCGGAAGGCATTATTCTGACCAGGATGAGTCTCAGAGTGTATGGACATTGTTCAGGTAAGATCTGATGAGTGTCTTTCTTGAAATCAAAACAAATATGAGAAGATTTCACAGCGATGCTTTGATGAATGTTTACAGTGAATAACAACTGTCATTGCAATGCTGTACAGAATGAACAAATGTATTCTGTAAAAAAATATGAACATGTCAACCGATCACTTGATTCCCACATCATAAACCGAATTACATCAAGACGTGAAATTCTAAGCCAAACAAGACAAGGAAAATCTGAACATTTACTCAGAAATCCAGAAATCATGTTGAAATTCGATTGAATGTTGTGAATGGATGTCAATTGTCAACATTTGACATTCTGCAGAAATATCAAAATATCTCTTCAAAATAAAACATAAAAATTTCAACTGATGACTTAAATATTATGATTTTCAAATTTTTTACATCAAAACGTAAATTCTAACCCCAACATGGCCAGGAAAATATGAACATTGCTCAGAAAATTGAAATTATTTGTATTCCCTGTGTCAAAACTATTGCATCAAAACAAAACTGATCAGAATTTCTCTACAGTTTCAAATATTCACTTTAAAAAATGACAAATTTTTAATTGATGATTTATTATATAATGATTTTCACATCCTTCACATCAAGAGGTCAAATTCTAACCCCAACATGGTCAGGAAAATATAAACATTTCTCTGAAAAATGAAATTATTTGTATTCTCTGTGTAAATACAATTTCATCAAAACAAACCTGATCACAATTTCTTCACATTTTACAAAAAGTTGACTCTAAAAATAATACAAAATTTCAGCCAATGACTTTAATTTTTACATTATTAGATTCGTTTCATCAAGATGAGAAATTCTAACCCCAACATGACTAGGAAATTATGAATAGTTTCTGAGAAAAATGAAACTTTTGACATTGTTCATGGCATCAAAACAAAGCGGATCACAATTTCTTCACATTTTACAGAAAATTCACTCTGATAAAAATACAAAATTTCTTCCAAGGGTTTCAATTTCACTTGGAGTCATTCCTGACATCTAACGAGAAATTCTAACCCAAACTTGGCTGACAAATATTGAGTTTTGATGAGAAAATCAGGAAAATTGTGTCAGTCATGGTGATGATGTGTTTGTAGGTTGTTCAGTTGTACAATTGTATTTGCTGCAATATTTGCATTGACTGTCTTCTCAGATTTCTTACTTGTAAATGACCTTGACAGTGAAATCCCTCCAATCTGAATAAACTATTCTACCGTCTGTAAACACTGCAATGTACCGAGGGTTTCCATCTACAGTTACAGTTTCCTGGTATTCACCCTGTCTATCAAATTTCACTATCTTCCCAACATCTGCCACATAAATATTGTCTGCATTGTCAACTGTAACTCCCAATGGTCTCTCTAAGTGATCACTTCCAAATTGATTCAATATTTCAAGATTACTGTCCAAAACATAGATACAATTTTCACCATTACATGACACTATGAGTTGATATTTGCTATTCATGGTCAGATAGAAGGGCCTTCTGAGATGTTGGCTTGAAATAATGTCCCCATCTCCATTACATTTGATTACACAGCATGCACCGTAGTCTGCTATGAAAACATTTCTGTCTTTATCAACAATCACACCTGTGGGGAAGTTCAGTTTACCCATTGCTATTATTTGTTTCACTTCACTCTTTGCATCACTCACTACAATGCATTGGTTGTAGTAACCCGCTGTGTAATAGTCACCATTGTCTGCCATTGCTGTGTCTTGTGGTCTGACATCTTCAGGTAAGCCAAGAACTGTGACAGATGTTAGAATCTGTGCAGTGTCTGCTGTTACTGTCTTCACACTGCCAGGCTGGTCATCAAGTCCAATGTCACATACAACTACATGTCCATTCTGGTTTATTGTCAATCCCCTCGGGTCTTGGACATCTCCTGATGATTTCTTGCCATCTCTGGACAATAACACCCTGACAGTGTTGACAGTGGTGTACCTTTGGGTGTTAGGTAAAAATTAGCAAATGCAGGTCAAAGGTCAACAGCTGATAAAACAATAGTACTGGTATTGAAACATGGTTTTTGACATGGTGACAATTGAAAAAATCGCATCAAAGAAAATATTAAAATGCTCTAAAGTTTTCTCATTTGCATAATTAATTATTTTACCCCTGTAAACAACCATTTCAGGCTGGTAAACATATTTTTCAATTTCAGCGAAATGTCAGTACATGTACTTGTTCAATTGAGTAATGACAATGATGTTTGACATTCTTAACATTTGGATTATAATTAACATGCTCTGATCAAGTAATTTGCATAATTAATGAATTTAGGTAATTAGGCTGTATCTCCATAACAGATGGATGTAATATGCTACATTCCAGCCCCGCAATCACACAAAAATTGACCAATTTGGGATCATGGCTTATCAACCAATTTCATTGTTCCTGCTGTTTTCCTTAAATGTTTGGTTAGTCCTATGTACTTGACACCTTTCGGGAAACTTGTACCTTGTTGGTCTAAAGGGCTCTTCCGATAATTTTTTATGACCCCTCGTGCTGGTGAGGTGTTAAACTTCTTTTTAACAGTAGTATAGTCTCAGTTATACACAAGTGATCAGTATTACAACAGAAAACACAAAACTCGAAAGCTATCTAGAAGCGACAAAACTCGCACTTCTAGAGATAACCTTTCAAACAAGGAAACAGAACATGTCGCGTGCTCAAAGAATCGCGATAAACAAGCTTGCAAACAATAGGCTAATTACAATAAAACCCTTCGACAAGGGTCGAGGCATCGTCATCGTAAACACAAAAGATTACGTACACGAATGCGAAAGACAATTACGCAACACCCAGTATTATACACAACTAGACAATGACGACACAGAACAAACAGTAAACAAAGTACACGAACTATTAAACAAAATGTACGAGAAAAAACACATCGACCATGATACTTATAAGTATCTCGATCCAAAAAACATAAACATCCGTACCCCGCAGTGGTACTTACTGCCTAAAATTCACAAACCGCCGGCCGAACGTTTGCAGGGAGACCAATAATTAGCGGCTGCTCTAGTCCCACTGACACAATCTCAGAATTCTCTGATTACTTCATAAAACCATTGGTCCAGCAACAACCAACGTATTTAAAGACACAACAAACTTCATACAAGAATTGAAAAAAACAAATGTCCCCCAACATGCATTTCTTGTAACACTCGACCTAGTATCTATGTACACAAACACAATTCACGACGAAGCGATTCGGCTAGTCAGTGAAAACTCACAAACCTCGCTTCAAACAAATTACGGTATCAAAAAACCACCAACGGAAGACTTTATAGAAATGCTTTCACTAATTCTAAAACACAACAGTTTGAATTTAACAAGCAATACTTCCGTCAAACCCGCGGTTGCAGCATGGGATCGAATGCGTCTCCAGAAATTGCTGACATTGCTTTTCATGAACTTGAAAGAGAATAATCGTAAACAACAGCAACAACATTCATTTCTGGAAAAGATTCAGAGATGATGTCTTTGCAATATTTCTGGGAACACAAACCGAACTCGCTTACTTCATTCAAAAAATCAACACAATGCACCCAACGTTTAAGTTTTCATACGAAAACTCAACACAAGAAATTACATTCCTAGATGTAGTAGTTTTCAGAGGTGCAAGATACCACAAAGAAAATATCCTCGACATCAAAACACATACTAAACCAAGAGACACATTCCAATTTCTACATAGAGAATCGTGTCACCAGACAGCAACATTTAATGGCTTTATTAAAGGTGAAATCCTTCGATACGCCCGCACTTGTAACGACAATGACCCTTTACTAAAAAGTGGCTTTCTTTAGAAACAAACTGCTCAACAGAGAATACAAAAACAGCGAAATCACGAATATAACAGATAAAATAAACCACAGTATTCGTAACACACTAACAAACCGTACAATTACATGTAAGGAAACAGCAAACAAACTCATCTTCAGTACAACTTACAGCCCCTACATAAAAACAAAAGATCTTAAGGCAATTCTTTAGAAACATTGGGCTGAACTGCAGAAGGACTCAACTCTAAGGAATCTATTTCCAGAATCACCAATCATTACCTACAAGAGAAATAAAAACCTAAAAGACACACTAGTCAAAACAAAATTCACAGAAGTAAAGAAACAAAAAACAAACAAACCAGACCACCAAATGGACTCACAACGAGACCCAAACATTGATATTCTTGCCTCGCTATTCGATGACCAAGATCACTACAACACATTAAAATAAATATTCACAAACACAAACTAAGGAAAGAATCTACACTGCGACTGATGAGAAACCACACTCGGGTTTCGAAACGCAAGCGTCAAAGGGTCACTCTATCAACTTTGTAACACCATAGGTCCGGCTGCGTCTCGCCATAAGCTTTCCCCACACAAACAAAACATTACCGTACACACTAATCCAAACTTCCCTACAAATATCCGAGGCGAAACAAACATTTTTATTAACACAAACAATCGGATAAGAATGTAGGAACACATTTTTGAAACGAACCAAACACAAACTCGACACAAAAACATTTTGGATAGTTAGGTGGGGAGCCTCTTTCACACTTTATACAGACAAGCGTGGGCATCTGGCGACTGATGAAATCTGCTGATGATGTCATGAATATGTAATTAGGTGAAAGTGGCCATCGACGCGTCGCAACTGGCAGTGGCGCTGCACTTGATAAGTCTTAGTCGGGTGGTTACCGAATAACTGGAACAGCCGATCGTTTGCTGAGACGATCAAAAGGTGTCAAGTGCGCCTCCGATTAAAGTAGTAAAGTAAACTATGCATAACTAATAGACGGGGCCCAGAACGTCGTTTCAGGCCCAAACGACACTCTGAGCCCCGTCAAGTTCTGTGTGGGCGCAGGGCTGTCATGTAGAATTTTGTGGAATTGTGACTGAAGTCATGGCAGTGTCATTGTGTTTCTGTTCAGTGAATTTTATCTCTGTAGTAATTACCAATTTGCATAATTAACCAACTTAGGTAATTAGGTAGTAACATAATACTTTGATGTAATACGCTAAAATTTCATGGAATTGTTGCTGACATCATTGTACTTTCATTGCATTTTGTCCGGTAACTTTTATTTCTACAATAATTACTAATTTGCATAATTAATGAATTTAGGTAATTAGGCTGTATCTCAATAATGGTTTTGTGTAATACGTTACAACTTTGTGGAATAGTTGCTGCAGCCATGGTAGTGTTATTTCATCTTGTTAGGTGAATTTTAGCTCTCTAGTAATTACTAATTTGCATAATTAATGAATTTAGGTAATTAGGCTGTATCTCAATAATGGTTTTGTGTAATACATTACAACTTTGTGGAATAGCTGCTGCAGCCATGGTAGTGTTATTGCATCTTGTAAGGTGACTTGTAGCTCTCCAGTTATGACTAATTTGGATAATTAATGAATTTAGGTTATTAGGCTGTATCTCAATTATGGTTCAGAGTAATTTGCTAAAATTTTGTGGAATAGTTCCTACATCAACAGCAGCATCATTGCCTATTTTACAGTAAATTTTATCTCTTTGGTAATTGCTAATTTGCATAATTAATGAATTTAGGTGATTAGGCTTTATATCCATAATTGATTTGAGTAAAATGCTGCAATTTTATGGAATTGTCACTGAAGCTGTGGCAGTGTTGTGCCTTTTGTCCCATAAATTTTCTCTCTTTTGTAATCGCTAATTTGCATAATTAATGAATTTAGGTCATTAGCCTGTAGCTCAATAACAGTTTGATGTAATATGCTACAATTTTGTGGAATTGTTGCTGAAGCTATTGCCATACCATTGTGTTTTGTCCTGTGAATTTTATCTCTGCTGTAATTACTAATTTGTTAATGAATGTACATAATTTGGCAATATCTAGGGAATTGTTTGATGTAATCTCTGTAAATTTGTGGAATTGTTGAAGTTTGCTGCAGTGGTGTTGTTTTTATCTACCGTGGTAGTGTATTTCATTTTTGCGTTAGTTACTTATTTGCATAATTAATGAATTTTGCTAATTAGACAATAACTCAATTTTTTGATGTACACTAAATATCATGACTTCATTGTTCAGGTCATAGCAGGATTATTGTGTTTGTCCGGATGGTGAATTTTATGTCTGTACTAATTACTAATTTTCATAATTAATATTTAGGTATCTGAACATTAGCAGTGATTTGATGAAGGATATGAACCACAAGAGAATTGTTTTGACTGTCCAGTTAATTTTAGCTCATTTTGTTTACTTTCCTGCATACTATATTAAGTTTAGTAGGAGGCATGTATTGAAAGAATTGTGGACAATTGAATTAAATTCATTGATATAAATATGGGTAGTGTTAACACGCTGAAATCTGGCCTTTGACCTTTATTTCCCTGTAGTTTCCAACTCTACCATAAGAAGTGATGTTGGATTCAAACTATGTAAAGTGAATGCTAATCAGCTAAATATACTTTTTGAGTGAAACAAGAGGACATGAGATGACATGGAATGTCAAAACCCTGAAAAAGTGTACAGCTGTTGTCACTTCACTTCCTAATATTTTTAGTGTTTCATGTACTTTGATGTTTTGTTTTATGTGTCTCCACATATTTTACACAACAGTCTGACATCACTGCACTGTGATCAAACTGATAAACACAGCAATGACCAAGGGGACGTGCTTTTCACTCTAAAACAGAAACAACACACTGAAAAATGATATGCCAAGTAACACACAAAGGTATCTAGATAGTTAAAATTATCAATTTTGTGATTGTGATATATTATGTAGCACTTTATCAGCTGTCATTGGATGTACTTCTCTGTTAGGGTTCCCTATCTTGGCAAAAACATTCTTCAAAATTGGTTCCGCAGGTAAAACCTTGAGAAGACCAATGTTCCCTACATCAAAAGTGAACAGAAAATTAACCCTACATGCAATTAGTAATCCATTTCAATATTATAGTGTGATGACGTGGAATACCTTTGACATAGAGTTCCTTTTTCCTTATTTCCCATATTGTGCGTACCTGCGTATTTTCTCATTGGGATTTTTCCATTGTTGTTACAAAGGTACAGGACTATTTTCAGTGACTAGTGGCGGGTTGTACACAACTCCTCACTTTGAAATATCTTACTAATTTACGTGTTAATTTATATCAGTTATGAGCAAAGGGGAATGGACAATTCATAAAGACATTGCTGAGTCATGTGAACATGCACGGTATCAATACTGCCTACATCAAGAATATGGTGTAATTCCTGGCAGTGTGTAGTATACTTCCTGAAATTTGCACATGATGCACATACCAATTACTTTGCAACATTCCTTATTTTTAGCCAAAATGTCTTCTGTGTTGATCACAAGGGAGCATTATACAGCTGTCATTGAAATTGTCAATCTTTTTGATCATAGAATGTATTGATGCTGGCCTGATATGCTTTGAAGTTTTGAAATGTTCAAAGTTAGTATTTTCCTTGTGACATTGTAAAGTATAATGAACCTGCAAGCAGTTTTCTCCATTTGCTTTAAAAATTCAATAAAAACTGAAAAGCTTGTTGCTCTCTTCAACTGATAGAGGCTTTAATATTGTTATGTACTAGATGCAGACCATTGCACTCAAGTAACTATAGTCCATATGCACAATAGTAATTATGAAGGTATTGGTGTGACATACATGCTACTGTTAGAAATGGATAAACACCAGCTGTGCTGCTTAGAGATTTGAATTTTTATTTTTACAAAACTAAATATACTTTGTAATACATCATGTTGTTGATATCTTTCAGAGTGATTGGGACATCTGATTGCAGAACAGTGAAGATGGATACTGTGGGATAATCTTTCACAGTTATACCTGTAATGCTGAATCTGCAGTGGAATTCTACTTGGACTGTGAGGGCAGTATTGATGATGGTGACAACAGAATGAATCACAGCCGTCACAGTTTGAAACTGATGGTGATTGATATTCTGATTGACTTGTAATGATGAATCTGCAGTGGAATTCTACTTGGACTGTGAGGGCAGTATTGATGATGGTGACAACAGAATTAATCACAGCTGTCACAGTTTGAAACTGATGGTGATGGATATTCTGATTGACTTGTAATGATGAATCTGCAGTGGAATTCTACTTGGACTGTGAGGGCAGTATTGATGATGGTGACAACAGAATTAATCACAGCTGTCACAGTTTGAAACTGATGGGATGGATATTCTGATTGACTTGTAATGATGAATCTGCAGTGGAATTCTATTTGGACTGTGAGGGCAGTATTGATGATGGTGACAACAGAATGAATCACAGCTGTTACAGTTTGAAACTGATGGTGATGGATATTGTGATTGACTTGTAATGCTGAATCTGCAGTTGAACTCTGAGGGCCTACATAATGAGTGGCAGTCCTCGTACCTACATAATGAATGACAGCTAGCTGCCAGTTTAAAAACTTTTGGTGATTCTCATGGATATTTTGGACAACTTTCGACATTGAATCTGAGTTGAAACTCTCACATACTCTGATGATATCACTGATGACAGTGACAACAGAATGAATGACAGTTGCCAGGTTTGACACTGATTATGATGGATAATCTGATGAAGACACTCACTAACCACAGACATGCCATTCTTCATTACTCTAATTACTGGTAGCTGACATTTGTGACCAAAACCACACAGCTCTGCGTACCATTACATGGTAACATGTGGTTCATTTCTTTCCACTTTAGAGAGTGTTCAGAATTTACTTCCAGGGGGACTGGAAGATTTTCTATTTTCCTGGTGATTTTTTTTTCATGCTGCCCCCTGTAAATTATGGAGAAATTCCATGGTCTCCCTCATATTTCTATATATATATATATATATATATATATATATATATATATATATATATATATATATATATATATAATATATATATTATATATATATTCATTCCATGGCCCCCTTCCAATATAATTGGACAGGAAACAAAACATGTTAATTTGTTTTTTTAGCCTTTTCTTCCATCCGTCACTGAGAAATCTTTGATCATACAAATCAGAACAAATGGGATTCTCAAGTATTAGTATCATTACACAATGTGTGAGCCTACCAACAGTTCTCCTTGATTCATACACACTGAGATCACTTCTTGATCTACAGCAAATTGATTGTGTACATATAATGTTATGGTGAATATTTCAACAATCTTACACCGTAATATTGGTGCCCAATTTTCTTGGAGAAAATTGGTGGCCCCCCCCTTGAAAATCCCCCAGCCTCCCTTAAGTAATAAGTAAATTCTGAACATTCCCTTAAAGAGACACTGTATATCATCATAGAAATTAAAGAAAATGAACGCATACAGATTAGAAATTATGTGACTTGTACAGGACATTGTGATCATACAGTGATAGTTATTTGAAAGTTAGTGTGTGCCAGATGGACTGTCATTGTAGTACATTTCCTTTTCCTAATTTTGGTATTTCCTTTTTTTGCTTTCTGCTCAATTTTTACAGGGTCAAAGTTTCTTACATGATTTCATTATGGAACACTTTTCTCATTTTTGTCATATTTTATGAGGCAGTTGTCTACATATGGTTTTGGCCTCCCATGGATTTCTTTATTGTGAGTCATGAAAATGGTGATGAAATTCAAATAAGAATCTTTTAAGAACAGCTTTCTTTCAGACTCTCTCTTAATGCAATAAATTTCACTAAACATAATAACATTTTGAAATGGTCATTTTGACTTGCTGATCTTTTTCTTAGTTCATATTTGTTCAATGTTTTTATTAGTTAGTCATGACACTGTTACCATTCAGAAATGTTAATTCCAATTTTTCCATTAAAGTCCTTTCAAAGCATGACTCATGTGGACTCAGTATTCATAACATTGGTTATGTGTACCCGTACGGATAGGTGTAATCTATAGCTTCAGCTTCACACGCAGAGCTGTTACAAATTCCTGTCAATGTTTGTTGAATATAAGGCTGTAATACGGAGCTAAATGTTGGTGTTTTTTACTGAATGAATTGTCTTGCATGTACAATAAAGAACCAATTGAGAGTTGTATTCATGTGTCATGTTTGTCAATAAAGACAGGTGTTTGCTTGCTTATTTTTGTTTGTTTACAAGTATTGTCAAAATATTATTAACAAGTTTCTGATACAATCCAATGTATGAAACAAAGCATACCCGGCCTTTGCCATGAGGAGTAAGTACTCACTTGTGTCCACCACTCTCTCTGAATACTAACCTCTGAGTATTCAGAGATGTGGACACACACGAGTTCTTACTCCTCCTCTCAATTGCAGGGTATGCCTTATTTCATTTATGTGGGATTGTATTAGAAACTTCTTGAAGTATCAATTATTGACTATACTTGTAAACAAACAAATAAACAAACAAGGAGCCTGAGTTCCATACGGTGCAACTCTGTGTCCAACACTGAATAAAATCTGTGGATAGAGTTAGTTTACAGTGACATGCAGAAATGCCAAGCTTTTGTCAAAAATACAGTCACATATTTTATGATCTGAGAACATAGACCAATGGTTAGGGAGAGAGGGTACCGTATTGCACATTATGTTACCATGCCCTGCCCGTCGCATTTTGATTGATCGAGCTGAACCACGTGACTGACCACAAATACACAGTTATGGTTTGTTTACTTGCCTGGGAACATGGATATCAAGATTAACAACTTAAAGTATCGTAACTTTACAGCTGAAATGTAAATTATAATCAATCAAAAAATAAAATGGAGCACTCATGGGCCAAGCTGAGATACTTTTTTTCTGAAAACATCTCCGGCTTTGCCAAATTTTTACTTCACGTGTGACAGTGCATCATGTATTGCTCAATTCGGGGGCCCAGTTGTCATTCGCTTGTGAAATTTTTGCAAATTTTAATGGTTTTCTTGGGTTCGTTGATATTATAATGGAAATAACAGACTCCACCCTGACCAGTAACGTTTATTTATGGGCGAGGGCTCGAGGTGAGTCAAAATTAACAGGCTCAGCAAGCCTCGCCCATTAATTTTTGGCTTTCCTCTCGCCCTTGCCCATAAATAAACATTAATGGTCAGCGCGTCGCCAGTTGTTTCTCTAGAACTGGAAATCTCATGTTTCATCAGAATTGTATAATTGCATCATTAGTGAAGTCAGATAGAAAAAAATAGAGATTAGTTTTAAATTTATGTATTTTGTGTATATGTATTTATGTGTGTATGTATGTATGTATATATCTATTGATAGATGCACATATATGTATGTATGTATGTATGTATGTATGTATGTATGTATGTATGTATGTATGTATGTATGTATGTTTATGTGTGTATGTTTATGTATCTATGTATGTATGTATGTATATATGTATCTATGTAGATATGTATCTATTGTAGATATGTATCTATGTATATGTGTATGTAGTATATGTGTATGTGTATGTATGTATGTATTTATATATGTATGCATGTATGTATGTGAGTGTGTATATACATATGTATGTATGTATGTATGTATGTATGTATGTATGTATGTATGTATGTATGTATGTATGTATGTATGTATGTATGTATGTATGTATGTATGTATGTATGTATGTATGTATGTATGTATGTATGTATGTATGTATGTATGTATGTATGTATGTAAGTATGTATGTATATATGTATACAAGGCTCGAACTTTACTTTTTTCCCAGGTAGTCCACTTTGGCTACCATCTTCTGAAGTTGGTAGGACAGTGATAATGGCTGGTAGCCCATGCATATTTTATAAAACGATATTTTTTCCATTCAGTAGACAAGAAAAACGTTATTTTTCAAGATTCTGTCCACAAAGTGAATATTTTAGTCATTTGATGTGTACTTGCACAACTATAATACCCACGGGAATAGGTGTAATGGATAACAGTGATCCTCAAAAGTTTGAAGAACTCTTGGTTTCATTCTAAGAGTTGTATGTATATTTTAATAGTTGTCATGACAACGACCGCAACCTTCTTAGCACATGCATGAGACATACTGTAGCATGGCTAAAATACACCATGGACTAGGGAGGAGGTATGATATCCGTGTAATTGTGATAGATACATTATGAACAAATTGCAGTTAAAATGTGTTTTATTGGCTATCATTTCCTGTGCCTGTCATCCAAGTACATTGTTGCGAAGTTCCACCACATGTCGTCTTTGTAATTTGCATAACAAAGTCATAGTCTGGGTTTCCTATGTCGACCTGGGTTTGACTGCGATTTGCTCATCCAAAAGTGACGGACCATAGGGGATTCAATCTCCGATGATGACGATGATGATGATTAAATATTTAAAAATGAAGATAAATAAACATATATTTGGACTCAGTAAATTTGTTGTTATTGTTGTTGTTATTGTTGTTGTCGTTGTTGATACTATTTGCAGAAAAGAACAAAGTATGCGCTGCAAATTTCAACACAGCCTAACTATACATGTGCGTCGCAAATTCAATACAGCCTAACTATACATGTGCGTTGCAAATTCAATACAGCCTAACTATACATGTGCGTTGCTGCCTAACTATACATGTGCGTTGCAAATTCAATACAGCCTAACATTACCCAAGGGGTGTCACTTCATTGCCACACACTTTTTTTCGATCGCCAAAAATGCACCTAGCATGCATCGAAATCGGTAAAATTCGACGTAGGGTCAAAGCACATTAGTCCTTCTCAATAATACTCCAACATTTTTACCTCTTACCGATGAAAAGTCGAGAAATCAGCAAGTTTTTCAGCGTATCTGGACGTCTCTTACATTTCAGATTTAAAAGGCGCGGCAGTGTATTGAGTCACGTGGGCGCTTTTCAAATCGAACCAATAGCAGAGCTGAATGGACCAGCGTGAAAACCGGAGGCAACGTAAGTTTCTCACATCTTTGGAAAGAACGATCTCTTGCTGCGGGTGAACTGGAACTGTTAAAGTTACCAGAATTTCGTATGCAGACGCACGCAGACAGTGTCACCCATAGTCTTCCAAAGACGTGAGAAACTTACGTTACTGCCGGGTTTTCACGCTGGGCCCATTTGTTCAGTACGGGCTCTGACCCTACATCGAATTTTACCGCTCTCGATGCTTGCTGGGTGCATTTTGGCGAGCTCTGCTATTGGTTCGATTTGAAAAGCGCCCACGTGACTCAATACACTGCCGCGCCTTTTAAATCTGAAATGTAAGAGACGTCCAGATACGCTGAAAAACTTGCTGATTTCTCGACTTTTCATCGGTAAGAGGTAAAAATGTTGGAGTATTATTGAGAAGGACTAATGTGCTTTGACCCTACGTCGAATTTTACCGATTTCGATGCATGCTAGGTGCATTTTTGGCGATCGAAAAAAAGTGTTTGGCAATGAAGTGACACCCCTTGGGTAATGTTAGGCTGTATTGAATTTGCAACGCACATGTATCGTTAGGCAGCAACGCACATGTATAGTTAGGCTGTATTGAATTTGCAACGCACATGTATAGTTAGGCTGTATTGAATTTGCGACGCACATGTATAGTTAGGCTGTGTTGAAATTTGCAGCGCATACTTTGTTCTTTTCTGCAAATAGTATCAACAACGACAACAACAATAACAACAACAATAACAACAAATTTACTGAGTCCAAATATATGTTTACTTATCTTCATTTTAAATATTTAATCATCATCATCGTCATCATCTGAGATTGAATCCCCTATGGACGGACCGGACATGGCAAGCGACGTACTTACTGAACTTTATGTCCAAGGCTTTGGTAGTCCATATGGGCTATCATTTCTTGGACTTTGGCAGCCCTAGGGAAAAGTTTGTAGTCTGTGGATGCGGGACTACCGCTACTTTCCAGCCCTGGTATGTATGTATGTATGTGAATATGCATGCATACAAACATGCGTGCGTGGATAAATGTCTTTCTGCATTTCTATGCTGCTTTTTGTTTACTGCAGAGAATCACCAAATGTTTCACTGATATTTTGAATGGATAATTATCTCTTAACATCAGTGGAGTTTGCCGTGTGAACAGGTTAATTTAAAATGTGAAGTTTAAAAAGATTTTGAAAGAATAATTTATCTGAGTTTCATCTTTAGTTTGTAATTATCTTTCAGTGTAATTTTTCTTTCCCTTTTAAGTCCCAATGGAGGAAGTCTAGGGGACTTATGGTTTTGGTACCATCCATCTGTGTGTCTGTGCGTCCATACATCGGCCTGTGTGTCTGTCCGTCAATTCAGATATCTCAGACATACCTGAGCCAAATTCCTTCATCTGGGTATAATGACAATAAACTATGGCATACATATGGCTGCTCATTATTTTAGGTATGGCAAGCACAATTAGTGCTGATTTGGATAAATAGTGATTTTAGAAAAAAGATAGCCCTGTGTTATTATCAGAATTGAAGCACTTAAAAATTAAAATAACTACATTTTTATGTGTATCCTAGATATCCTTCTTTACAAATTCCAACCTGCTCAGAGTGCTGGATGTAGTGATTCTCAGATACACAGAGTTGCTAGTTTTTTTTCAACGTGCTTTTTTTAAAAGTTGCAGTAATCACATCGAAATACATTGAAATGAAACAATGATATTGGCTTTTGTATTGTATAAAACACACTTATTTGTTTCATTAATGAGAGTAAATAAAATGTTTAACACAACCAGCCAACGAGGAAATATCAATATATCTAGGATAAACTGAAGACCAAGTGGATGGTTACAAACAGTTTAATGACCCCATTAACCGATAATTTATTTGCCACTTCGATACATCTCCATAGAACATTTTTACAGCATTTCCCAATTGAAGGATCAGAGCGAGATACAATAGTTCCAACATTCCAAACATGTCATTGCTACATGGATCTACCTACCTCTTTCGACCTGCCTTAACTGATGATAGACTTCCTTCTGTTCATCAGGAATGTCAGCGTCATCAACGATTGCCTGGATACGCTCTTGTAGATCCTCTTGTTTTGCAGTCAAACTGGCCTTGGCGTTGGTCTTCCCTGACTTTGTCCGAACCAACACTCTGAATCGCTCTATTATGTCTTGTTTCCCTTTGGTAGGAATGTCAAAGTCATAAATGGTGTTCTCAACATACTCCATGAGTACATCGCCTTCTATCACCAGCTTTTGATCAGGCTTGCGGTCTTGTCTGGACCCAAAGGCAGGAACTTCTGGAAAGCAATCATCAATTCTTGCTTTATTCCTACAGGAATATCTAATTCATCGATTATGGCTCCTGTGTTTCGGACGAACTCTCGTCGATCAAAAACCAATTCACAATGAGAGGCATTCAGCTGTTGTAATTCAGTCCGTATCTTGATCCATTCATTCATAAGTTCATCAAGTTCAGTTTGTCTACCTCTCTCTTGTTCCACTGACATTGCTCTTAGGATATCTCTGTCTGTAGCCTTCCGCCTTGTTGTATGTTGCCTCATTGTAACATCTACCTGTTCTCTCAGAATGTCCGATTTCATTTTTTCATTCATCTCTTCGATGACTTCAATAGGCAGATGGTGTATGTCGTCACCTGAATATAGACGTAAATTTCAATCGTAAACGATGATAATTTTTGAGATAACTACATTCGTGCTGTGTCATAATAAAATCTTAACATCTCCAAAGTCAAAAGAGGGGATTGCAAGGGGTAACCACAGCACTTGGCATTTTCTAATCACTTTTTATGAATATCAGAGAAGAATTAGCAAGGCTGAATTACAGACAAAAGTAAGAGTGGACACAATAATGTTTGTTGACAAAGTGATAACTGGTTTCAAGTCATAATAGTTATCCAATTCAGATTGGTCTTAAGAACATTTTAGATGTCACAAGTATTAAGGGAGCTTTCAGTTATTACAGGGGGATGGGCCGGGGGAATTTCGCGCACACCTGTACCGTAAAATGTGACCCTCCCCCTATCCTCCTGTCTAAAATGTGACCCTCCCCCTTGTCCGACATTCTAAAACTTGACCCCCCCCCCCCAACCACTGCGGTATTCTCCCAAGGAATAAGTAAAACAGTATCAGCTAATTTACATAATAATTGGTTCAATTGTTATGTCAGGGACAAACTACAGAGGGGAGGGCTGGTGTTTTTGGAGGGACAGTCGCAATTTATCACGCAAGAATTTTTGAAGAGATATGGTATTTCATACATTTGAGGGAGGGTCACCATATTTTGTGCAACTATAAGAAGGCAAGATGTAGCTGATTTAGTGCTTCATCCGAAAATATCAAATCATAATACATGGAGTCTATCAGGCAAATTATTGACAATTTACCCCCACAATACATACTATTGCTGTATTTTATATATGTTTGACAATGTATTTAAATGTACTTTGCTGAATAGGGATGTAAAATGTGCATTAGTGTACAAGAAATTGATTTCTGAATTTCATCTAAAAAGTTGGTTCACTATCCATTGTGTCTATGATGAAATTATAAATAATTTTTTCCAATACAAATTAGATAAATCTGTGCATTATGTATGCTTGATTATTGAGATTATTGTTCTTGATTAGACTAGAGTGGTTACAAGTCCATGGTTGTGTAAGAAATTTGATTTTGGAATTTCACAAAAATGTCGACTCACTATGCGTTTTGGTAAATGATGAAACTATGAATAATTTGTTTCAGTTCAAAATTAGATAAATCTGTGCATTTATGTATGCTTGATTTTTAAGATTATTATTCTTGATTAGACTAGAGCGATTACAAGTCAATGGTTGTGTAAGACATTTGATTTTGGAACTTCACTGAAATGTCGATTCATTATGCATTGGGCTCTATGATAACACTATGAATAATTTTTTTTTCAGTACAAAATTAGATAAATCTGTGCATTTATGTATGCTTGATTATTTAGATTATTGTTCTTGATTAGACTACAGTTGTTACAAGTCCATGATTGTGCAAGAAATTTGATTTTGGAATTACACTGAAATGTCAATTTACTATGCATGGCCGTATATAATGTGTACGTATTTTGTTGGTGATTTCCTATTCAGGAAAGATCACATGGACAATCAAAGTTTTGGCCATAAAATCAGCTTCTGTCAAAAGTGACCCTCCCCCAAGATAGGTTTATAAAAAGTGACCCTCCCCCTTCAACTGTTTTCTAAAAAGTGGCCCTCCCCTAATTCCCCGGCCCACCCTCTGTAATTACTGAAAGCTCCCTAAAGATACATGCACCAGCATACTCAAATGATAACACTTATCTGCAGATCCAACTACAAAACAACATTTAAACACATGCCCTATGCGCCGGTGGGGAAAGACAATTGACCTATCTATCAACTGAATCAGTCATCTACATCACAAATGTTTTAACTGTCTGTCCGATACTTATGATACATAATCGCAATATGAATATACCTTCCAATTCCTCCTGACATTGCAGATACTCTTCATAATCTATCGATGTTCCTAAGGACAGATAGAGGGCTCCAATTTCATCCAGCAGACTCTCAGACAGGAATGTACTCTTCACCATCCTGTGAAGACTTCCACTTGAATAGTCATCCATCAAAGACTCCAGGGCTTCCAATGACTGGCAATCCACGATATAGGAAATGCTGTTTTCACCTATATGATGCAACCTCATATCGTAATGGCGTTGATCAAGTTGTTTTCCAACCAGTACAGCGTTTTCTTTTGTTTGTTTATTGGCGTAAAAGGCAGCATCAACTTCCGCCACACTTTTACCTCTCTTTGGAATAATACCGTCTTGTCTGACCTTTATTTCAATTTCACCTGAAGTGATCAATAAGATTTACAAGAGCAGTCTTAATTTTGTTTTGCTATTTTGAACACCGTTCTAACCAGAAATATTTGTTTAATGGCAAAGTAAGAAATGATTGAAATGATGAATCCAGCAAGATATATCTAGTATTAAACAGTAATATATTAGTTTAACTTCAAAGTATTAATATCTGTCACTTAAATTCCGTGCATGTCGAATTCTTCAGACTGACTTAATTTCTCCTACATATTGACTCTCATTTCTATGGATGTAATGTACCATCATACTATGGTCTTAGGTTGTGTTTAAATTCGATAAATATTGAATGCTGATAAATCTACGCAGTTAAACCAACGCTCTGAGTTGGTTTCAAAGTGTCACCATCCAACTAATATTATTATTTTATCGATCTCTTTACCTTTCAATCGTATTCTTCCAGTACTTGAATTCTTATCACTGGTACTCTCGGCCATGTCTTCATCGCTACTTGGTTGTTCAGCTGCTGAATAAAGCATAGGGGATTCAATCTCCGATGATGACGATGATGATGATTAAATATTTAAAAATGAAGATAAATAAACATATATTTGGACTCAGTAAATTTGTTGTTATTGTTGTTGTTATTGTGTTGTTGTCGTTGTTGATACTATTTGCAGAAAGGAACAAAGTATGCGCTGCAAATTTCAACACAGCCTAACTATACATGTGCGTCGCAAATTCAATACGGCCTAACTATACATGTGCGTTGCAAATTCAATACAGCCTAACTATACATGTGCGTTGCTGCCTAACTATACATGTGCGTTGCAAATTCAATACAGCCTAACATTACCCAAGGGGTGTCACTTCATTGCCACACACTTTTTTTCGATCGCCAAAAATGCACCTAGCATGCATCGAAATCGGTAAAATTCGACGTAGGGTCAAAGCACATTAGTCCTTCTCAATAATACTCCAACATTTTTACCTCTTACCGATGAAAAGTCGAGAAATCAGCAAGTTTTTCAGCGTATCTGGACGTCTCTTACATTTCAGATTTAAAAGGCGCGGTAGTGTATTGAGTCACGTGGGCGCTTTTCAAATCGAACCAATAGCAGAGCTCGCCAAAATGCACCCAGCAAGCATCGAGAGCGGTAAAATTCGATGTAGGGTCAGAGCCCGTACTGAACGAATGGGCCCAGCGTGAAACCCGGCAGTAACGTAAGTTTCTCACGTCTTTGGAAGACTATGGGTGACACTGTCTGCATGCGTCTGCATACGAAATTCTGGTAACTTTAACAGTTCCAGTTCACCCGCAGCAAGAGATCGTTCTTTCCAAAGATGTGAGAAACTTACATTGCCTCCGGGTTTTCACGCTGGTCCATTCAGCTCTGCTATTGGTTCGATTTAAAAAGCGCCCACGTGACTCAATACACTGCCGCGCCTTTTAAATCTGAAATGTAAGAGAAGTCCAGATACGCTGAAAAACTTGCTGATTTCTCGACTTTTCATCGGTAAGAGGTAAAAATGTTGGAGTATTATTGAGAAGGACTAATGTGCTTTGACCCTACGTCGAATTTTACCGATTTCGATGCATGCTAGGTGCATTTTTGGCGATCGAAAAAAGTGTGTGGCAATGAAGTGACACCCCTTGGGTAATGTTAGGCTGTATTGAATTTGCAACGCACATGTATTGTTAGGCAGCAACGCACATGTATAGTTAGGCTGTATTGAATTTGCAACGCACATGTATAGTTAGGCTGTATTGAATTTGCGACGCACATGTATAGTTAGGCTGTGTTGAAATTTGCAGCGCATACTTTGTTCCTTTCTGCAAATAGTATCAACAACGACAACAACAATAACACAACAATAACAACAAATTTACTGAGTCCAAATATATGTTTATTTATCTTCATTTTTAAATATTTAATCATCATCATCGTCATCATCGGAGATTGAATCCCCTATGAATAAGTTGTAGGAATACGTTACAGAACATTGGCGTTTTACATCTTTATATTTATCTTGCAGATAAAATCGATCCTATGCAGCTGAATATCTATGACAATATTAATGGACAATTGAACTCAATCATTATCATCAGTATAAATGCCATGTGATTATATTTCGCTGTAAGATTTGTTACAACGCAAAACGAAATATTCGTTCGCCGTCATACATTACAGTTATATCAATCAAGTAAAAGAGTGGTATTAGCTAGATTTTGCCGAGACCATTTCTTATGCCCTGAACGAGAATCAACAGCTATGACCATTTCAGAAATAGAATATGGCTTTTACTGCGCTGTTTAGAGTTACCTTTATTGACTACACCCTCTTCTTTTTCTGTTTTATCCTTTCTGTCGGATTCCCTTGACTTGTCGACATCAGCTGCAGTCTTACCGGCTTTGCCTAAAGACAGAGTTAACATCAAACGTCATGATATATGATATTTAAGTATGATTACAGTAATGCAGGCATGACTTTCGACAAAAGAAATAACGAAATTGTGTATTGACGACATGTTCTTATTATTCTTCGACAGCGACCCGGTTATTTTGTCATTAAATTAGAAACAAAAACAAAAAGTGTTTAATGTGTACGAGGTAACTTGTTCTCTTAATAATAATAAGAGGAAAGTTTTTCTAGTATTTATTAATATCCTATTTATTAGTAAAGTCCACATACTGTGTAAGTATAATGATTGCAGACATGGTTGTTACAACACAATACGAAATATTCGTTCGAGTGAGTCCAGGGGCTCACAAAACAATGTTGTAGAATCCTTTCTCAAGCACCTCTTGCATGTAAATAAATAAATAAATAAATATATATATATATATATATATATATATATATATATATATATATATATATTATATATATATATATATATATATATATATAATTACATTCATCAACTCATCCATCCATCCATCCATCCATCCATTCGATCATCCGTGCGCCGGTACGTACGTACATACATACATACATACATACATACATACATACATACATACATACATACATACATACATACATACATACATACATACATACATACATACATACATACATACATACATACATACATACATACATACATACATACATACATACATACATACATACATACATACATACATACATACATACATACATACATACATACATACGTGTATACATACATACATACATACATACATACATACATACAAACATACATATACACATACATATATACATACATACCTTCGATCATATTTACTAAACAAACTGATTTTATTATATGTATTGGTTTTATATTTATGGCTATATGTCTCCCTACCTCGATGGAACTGGTTAAAACAAAGTGCTACTACTGCAAGGAACAATGCCAGTAGGATTCTATTGACCAAACCAACTACAAACGGAGATATCCCCGCAATGAAGGCCACCAAGCAGAAACGATTTGGATAAATGGAATACGTCGTGTAAAGCTGAACTTCGAAGAGGTCATAATCTTATGATCTCGGTTAGGCACTGAACCTTGAATAACTTTTTCTCCCATTGAACGACGTAGATTTTCTGCAAAGTAATATATACATGCATTACTTCAATAAAAAGTGTTCATATCTCTTACTCACGTTTTATACATTCTGCACATTCTGCCAACATCAGTTGGTCTCAAAATGTTGCCACCAAATAAATCTCGAACTTCAACACTACCTACCACCGTAGTTAAATGGTACACATGAGAAAAAATAAACAAAAGCTAGTATCTCTGCCTGACGAATGAATTTTGGAAGAAAGCATGAAACTTAAGTGACTGATTACGTTGAATTTCAAGTAATTAGTTTTGGTTTTTAACGAACGAGCGCCGTTTTCTCCCAAGAGGACATATGTTTATATATATATATATATATATATATATATATATATAATATATATATATATATATATATATCCCTTATTTGGTTTGCTACGCATACGTTGTTAGAAAAAGCCCACCTTTACATTCTTGATCGACAGATTTGCCAGATAAAATTTCTTTATCATCTGTTCTTACTCCTTGTAGTTCTACTGTAGGTTGCTCAGAAACATCTGGAAACAAAATAATATTTCGAAATAAATACAATTATGTCGTTCTTGCCATATATCTCATTCTAAATTATTAGTTATCGATAATAATGCTATGTATATGCGTTTGCTCTCTATGTTACTCTAGAAACCAGTGCATTTGCATTTTAGCAATTATGCATTTCTACATCTTCTGCATTTTCTACCCTGATAGCTCTGCTGGTGAACAAAACTGTCCCCAAGTATGCCCTTTGCCCAGCAAAGCGATGTATTCATTGCTCTGACAAAGTTTGCGCGCGATGTGTGATAGCGAGTATGTGAGTGCGAGTGCTTCATGAACTCTACAACGTGTGACGGGGTTGCAGTCAGAATAATTGTAAAAAACTTAATTGTAAAAAACTAAGCTCGGTTATTGTACCACTCTTTTTTAGGGTGGGAATTTAGCCGAGTGGTTTTGACTGCGATTTCTTCCCTAGGTGACTGGGTAACCGTATGTTTTAGGTTTGAATCCAATCGAAAAACTTCTGAATTCAAACAAGTGACATTTTCTTTAAATCAAAGCATGTATAGCAAGACTTTCGAGACATGGATATTGCAATGGGCTTCAAGTATTTTTATCGAGTTCTGGATAGGAAAAGTATTTTAGGTCATACTGTAATTCATGAATGACAGAAAATCCGTCTTCAGACACGTTGATATAAAAATAAAAAAAAACATTTGTCTAACTAGTAGACCAGCGTAGCAGTGATCGCCCCATCGAGTCATGGCGTAGTCATATACTTCCTTCATTTCACTGAAGTCACTCGTTATGTATCATTCTGGAACAGCCGGCCAATAATATGGCCGTTTTCAGAAATGAGAGTGCGCCTCTAACTAGACTCAACAAGCAACCGAAGCAGCTACAGAAATACAGTCTGCATAGATATAGTGTTACTTGAAGTTTGGAGTTTCCCGACCACCTTAGTGTTATACCATTTTTAGGAAGTGTTACCTGTATTGACTTCAGCCTCTTCCGCTTCAGTTTCATCCTTTCTGTCAGAGACCTTTGACTTGTTGTCGTCATCTGAAATCTTCGCGCCATTGCCTACACACAAAAATGATATTCGAAGAATACATCTCACACGAAAATAAAACAAATCAAAATCCTCTAAGTGTGTAAGGATATGAGACATTAACGTCTGACAAAATAATGCACTATATACAATTGATATGATCATACAATACCCCAATTTTCAACAGTGATTCTTCAGTAGAAATCCTCTGTCTGATATTCTGTTTCAAAGTGCCCAATATGTGTAATGTAGAATTCATTTTTCAGAATTAAAATTGATGCCACAGGTAGTGAATAGTTTATGCAATTGTATTCGATATTATCAGACAACCTCAAGATGCATATTGCCTACAGATACACATACACATACACATATACACTTCCTAATTCACTCAAAAGACCTTGTACTGTATGAGGTATTGGTACCTTTGTGTTCAACGGTAGATTGAGTTTCTGTGTCTTGATCGTCCCCATGTGGAGAGGTGCTTTGCATATCGGCAGTTATCGAGGCAACAAAACTTCCATTGCTATCCCGCAGATCCTGGGCTACCTTTTCCTTTATGTGATCTCTTATTATCTCTGCACGTTGAAATGCTGTCGGGTATTTCGTTATGACTGACACTATTCGGGCTTTCAAATCCTTTGGGTCTTCATCCATATCTACTGCACATTCTGTTGCTTCGAGCTTGTCTATGTGTTTACTGACAATCTCATCACTGTGAGACCCTTCAGGATAGACTACGGGTATCGCTGCGCACATAGCTGCCAGAGTCAGGTTACCATAACTTGTCGTAGATGGCGGAATTAATACAAGATGAGATGACATCAGTTCACTGTTCAGTTCTTCAGTACTTGTCACGATTTTAGGCGTGATCTTTAATTTTGAGCTGCGTGTCAGCTTCTCCTCTACCTCCTTTTCCTTGCTTGGTGGTATTCCTATTATTTTCCATACCGATGGAGTTTTGTTAAACATATATATGAGTTCAGCAGCCTCGTTTACCGCCTTGATAACAACATCAAGTTTCTGGGGGTCTTCCAACTCGTATTTCTGGACAACGGATATAATTTTGAATTTTTCGCGTTTTAGTATCGGTGGTTTATCTGATCTTGGAGGCACTAAGTATTCTTCGTTTATTATCGGCGAAAGAAGCTGCTGATTGGTGCTGTGATAAAGTCGGCTGTATTCCGCGTGGACACTTTCTCCTACAGAAAACGAACACTTTGCATTCTTAAATTCATCTGACATGATTCGCTTTCGAAATTCCAGTTCCTCTTTACTGCAACCTACGATCAAAGGCGTGATGTCATCTTTATCAAAGAGATTGATCAGATAGCAAGATGCCTTTGGAAACACCTTACTCAGGATTTTGAAGGTTGGTATTGAGGTGAAAGCACTGAAGCCAAACACAAATTTGACATTTGTCAATTCTTCTAATTTTGGATAGTATTCATTAGGACACAGCAGCCAGTCACCATTTGGCTCTCTGAATTGGAATAAGCCCTCCTTTGTTGGCAGTTCAAGAGTCACTCCAAGCTTTTTTGCCTCTTCTTCCTCTTCTTTTGTTGCTTGTACAGCGGTGCAGTGGACAGATATTCTCATGTTCTGCAGTAGTCTGATCACTACATGAAGAGCGTCAGTCATTCCTCCATGAATTGATGGTCCCCATCGTTCACTGACGATCAATGCTTTACTAACCATATTGCTGTCAACAAAATCAAGGAGGAAATATTTTGATTTTCTATGACAAGTGTATGGTATTCGTAATCTACTTTATGTGTAATACATTATTGTTGCTTAATTGAACGGTGTACATCTCTAAAGCAAAACACCAGCCGCATGACTTTCATTGTGTCAGATTTGAAGTCTTATTCGCAAGTCTTACACTTGAATACTTTACAATTATATTATTGAATGCATGGGCTCAAACTATCTGCTCTATACCATATTGCACGGCCAGCGATTGGCGTTTTATCACATCAGTAATCGTAATGTAAAATTTACTAGTCAAAGTGGATTCAAGTTATCGGCTCGTTCATCTTTATCTATCTTTCAAGGCGCCATTTTACATTTTGTATCAGCCACTTTAACAACGGCGAGGAGTTAACTTTCAAATGGTCTACGTCACTCGAGGTTTCAAGAAATAAGCCTAAATTCCTGGACAGTGCAACGCAAGCGCTCAGCCTAAGGTAAAAACAAATATTTGTGAACAAGCAAAAATGATGTGGTTTGAATAATCGATGGCCTTTGAATCGATCCAACCTCACCTACATTATTTTAATTCGAAAGCAGTGAGCTCAAAAGACCTAGAAGGCCCATCACGAAGAGTGATTTTCACATAAAATTACGATGACATCATCGTCTTACATCTTCCGATAAAGAAGACAGCGACTCGATATGAGTGACTTGAATATTCTTTCTATGATTCATAAAATCGTACAATGACATTTTAAAATACGTAATATTTCAATATTCCAAACTTTTCATTGGCAACACCCTAGCTATAGTGTAATAGACGTTCAAAAATATAGCTGCACGTAAAATGTACAGCTGTAATGTACTATCCTAGGTTAGCAGTTCTTCGTACTTTATTCATACACATCAACCGTAATTGAGAAATTCCCTGAATTAGCGTGAATATTTTTTTGAAACAAATAAAATCATTTCGACATACTCAAAATGGGGTTCCCCTGTGATGATAATAATTGAAAATGCTGTTCAGCCTTATTCTCCAGACATCCACCTATAGAGGGCGATAGTGTCACCTCATCTGTATAGCCTTGAGGACGCAAAGCCGAATGGTGAAACTGTGTCACTTGTCTTGCAATATATATTAAGCCTTTATATGTTAATATGGTTTTTCATCACATCGAGAAATGTCTACTGCAATGCAAATATCTCAACACCTGGAAATAATCGGTCATGTTTTCATGGGGGTATAGCCTTACTAGTTAACTTGAGGCGTGTATAGCTTACCTTTTAGTCTTTGTTGCAGTTGTACTGCCAGGTCGGCCGCCATTACTATCCGGGCGTCCAGCAGGTACACCCCCTTTGGTGTCAGAAGTACCTGGTCTTACGTCAGAGCTTGCCATGTCAACTCAGGATCAGAACAAATCAAATTCAATGTCAAAAGTGGCTGAGACGCACAAGACTAATGTAATTCTGATTAAAGATAGCCCGGATATGTCGGAGAGAAGCACAGAAACAACGGTGAACTGTGTCTGAACTGTGTTGGTATAGAACTCGTAACAAAGGCCTATGTAAATTATTAACCTTTGAATACATGAATAAAAAGCACAACATGGTCTCACTTCCACGTATTTATATGATAATACCCGGTTAAAAGATTTTATGTGTCGTTAATGATGCACAGTGTGATTTTCAGTGAAAGTCTCTTAAACTGCCGTGTCTTTTTGATGTTTCGAAAGTAACAACATGAAGAATATCATGTTATGCACATCACAAGATATATCATCATCTACGTGTTAGTTGAAATACAATCATGCCAACAGGCATCATGTTTTTGCTAATTTCAAAAATCCACGGCCAATTTCGAAACACCAAATGAAGAGCGCACAAGGCAAAATACCGCGACACATGAGTCTGCCATCGTGGTCGGAATCATAATCTCCATCGTTCGAAATTAGCTGTTATGTCTGCTAATGAAGTGTTTCGATTTGTGAACAAAATTATTATCAATATGTGCCTCCCATCGAACAATTGCAGCTAATTTGTCCTTGATTCACGTATCACATTTACTTCAGTTGTATATTTTTACGCAAATAGCAAGAAATACACAAAAATCACAGGCTTAAACTAAAGCTATACGAGCTACCATATAACTTGTTATTTTCTAAATTCCTGCAGTATCAGAGTCAAGCCTTCCTTTGTTCCTTCTCTCGACATTTATAATTCTTATGATATCTCGCAATCATAAGCAGTCAGGCTTGTACAGCGATTTGTATCAAGCATTTACTCCGTAATTTATCGCTCTACGATGTTGACGGCTCCAGTCTGGCGGTACTTATCTATACATGCACACTATCAACTGATTTAATGTGTTCAAATTCCTCGGTATCTTAGGGTGCGTACTGATAATGGGTGAACGGACTGGTGACCTGAAAAAAGGGTCAATGGAATGGAATACTCCATCACCATTCGCATTCTGCAGTTGTGACAGCGCCGACAACAGTACCGTCAACACATGACTGCACTTCACATACCTGTATCTTTCATTTGCCCAGAGTTTTCAATCAAATCACAGTCACTCGTGAGCTATTCAGCTCTGGGACTATTCGCCCCATAGACGTGTGTACATAAGCGAGAAAAATATATGTACACACGTCTTTGGGGCGCATAGTCCAAGAGCGGAATAGATCACAGGGGACTGTGATCAAATTGAAGGGAGATGTAAATGTCTCAACTGTTGGATTGTTTTTATTGCAATGTCGCCACGAGGATTACGAATTTTATGAAACATTATACTCCTAGTAGCAGACTGGGTCAGGGGAACACCCGTAGCCCTATATGTGCACTACGTCATTCTGGTCAAGGAACATGTTTATTGAGTTTGTACCCGGGCTTTCGCAGCTATTTTCGTAGAATGTGCTATCCAGCAAAACTGACATTAATTGCCTTACAAACTTGCTGTCTTTGACTTTTAGTCTGACTTATACTCCAATGTGCATACACCAAACAAATCAATGTGTAAGTGAGGATATGGACTTTTCATACAATTTTAGGGGACATACTGACGAGCTAGCAGACGTGTCGTAAATTCAAAACGACAGCTTAAGTGCTTGTCACACTCATTTCTAACATGCAGACACGCTTGGCTATCTAAATGGTTAACAACCTAGCTATGAAGCATTGAGAAGAGTAGTCACAGTGTGCAACTTTATTGACAGATGATAGATCACAGTAACAATACTGGAGACAAAGGTTGAGTCAAACTGTCAGTGATTCCAAGTAACGCTATCGGTATGAAACAAAGAGACACTCAGAATACGTACCTTGATCCACACGAATCCTGTTAAGTTCACCAAATATGCAATTATGTTGATACATAGAAGATAGGGCAGATAAGTTTGAGTCACGAATAGGTACAGAGTAAATGTTAGAAATTACCAGATGACCAAACACAAATGACACAAACTGTGTTTCATAACCGTGTAATGACTGGGTTGACCCAAGTAACTAAAGGGTGTGGGGTTCAAATCAAGCAAAATAAAGGCTCCGCCGTATTTCATGTGGGTTCTGAAAGATGAATAAATGTTTACACAGTCATTTCATACTGCACAATAAATACCAAGAGGTTCGCCGATAGGAAGAAACTTTGCAGCTGAACAAAAACATGTGAAAGTATATATATCATACATTTTCACATGTGTCCTTTTGCAATATCTCAAAAACAAAAGTTTGCAACGAACTAACACAACTGCTGAAATATTGGTTGAAATATCTAATATAAATTGTACATGATAAAGCCTGTTCATAGTGATGAAATGTAAACATTAAAGCGACGGAAAATGCATATTTTCGTCCGATATAGAAATTATTCTCGGCTGGAATGTCCTTGAAATATATGACATATAAATTACATTTAAGGGTATATATATATATATATATATATATATATATATATATATATATATATATATATATATATATATATATATATATATATATATATATATATATATATAAAACTACATATAATCCAATGGTATTATTCTCTGTTTGACGTCATTGTGTACGAGTGTTTTTCGCGGAGCCGTACAACTTCGAGCCGAAATTGCATGATTTTTTATCCCTATTTTGTGTTTTATTTATGCGGATTACTTTCATTTAATGAGTAGTGCAGCCGTCACCCAGGAGATGTACAAATGTTTACAGGTATACTTTCATTCATAAATACGATTGAGCTGAAGTTTTGATACATGGAATGGTATCTCCACTAATCAGACATACGGATTCGGTCACGTGCGCGTGTCAATCATTGTCTCGCGCTGTACCGATGCCTAGGCAAGTCTGCCATCGGCAGACATAGCTTTCACCGCGCTAACGACGGATAACCGTAGTATTTTGAGTTATTTAGAATGTGAAGTTTATGCAACGACACGATCGAAACAGTACTTATTATTCTTAGAGATGCCGTGGCTTTTAAAATATCACAAGTTTACGACTTGGCGAGCCCGAAAGATTCAGATCGATGACACACAGAGTGTACGCTATAGTGGGCACTGCCGTCACCGGTCTCCTCCGGCCGGCGCCGGTGGCCATCTCAATCGTCAATCATGTTTTCGTCTTACGGACTTTGATGTTTGCTATGACACATAAGCATTATATCGCCTGTAGGTATATCCCAATGTTGTTACTTGACGGGAACTCTGTTCTATTGTGAGTGTTGTCCTAGTCAACTTCCGAAATACATCGGATTCTACAACTATGGCGCGTAATCCATGCCAAAATTAATACCTTACATTTTGAGCCAAACTTCATTCAACTCTCGCTCAGTGCGACCCAACTGTGGCCACCTTCATTCAACTCTCGCTCAGTGCGACCCAACTGTGGCCACCTTCATTCGGCTCTCGCTCAATGCGATTCAACTCTCGCTCAGTGCGACCCAACTGTGGCCACCTTCATTCGGCTCTCGCTCAGTGCGACCCAACTGTGGCCACCTTCATTCGGCTCTCGCTCAATGCGATTAAACTCTCGCTCAGTGCGACCCAACTGTGGCCACCTTCATTCGGCTCTCGCTCAGTGCGACCCGACTGTGGCCACCTTCATTCGGCTCTCGCTCAGTGCGACCCAACTGTGGCCACCTTCATTCGGCTCTCGCTCAGTGCGACCCAACTGTGGCCACCTTCATTCGGCTCTCGCTCAGTGCGACCCAACTGTGGCCGACTTCATTCGGCTCTCGCTCAGTGCGACCCAACTGTGGCCAACTTCATTTAACTATCGCCCAATTCCATCCAATATTGTCGCCAACCTATCCAACTTTCACGAAACTCAATGCGACTCGTAACTTCGGAAACAGCTTTCAAAGCAATATCTTTGGTACTATGATTCTATTATAATTAACAGACAATATTCATATCATTAAAAAATGGGTCATCTAATATTATGAAGTTTAAGGACATTTTGAATGAGAAGACTTACACAGTAGGCCTACAGTTGGTTAGGGAAATAGTACATTGAGAATAAAATTACTGTAAAGGGGAGAAAATCAAAAAAATCAAAACAGAATTAGAAACTCTGTTAAATACAACGGGTATGGGAAGAATGACATCATTTTATTCTTAGACTAATAATCGGTATTAAATATTTAAGCAATAAAGCACACCCAGCAACGGTATACATCGAGATTTTGACCAATTCACGACATATGCACGAGTGATAGCGAGAGCATAAAAACAACAACAACAACAACAACAACAACAATAATAATAATAATAATAATAATAATAATAATAATAATAATATAATTTTGTTTGCTTGTAAATGGAGAATTTACATCACATTTGTGGTAATAAAAATGTAATACAAAAATAAGTTAAATTTTTTCTAAAAGGGATCTAGTCGAAATTGAGCGGTATACCGTCGCTTGGTTTAATGTATTGCTATTGGAAACAATATTTGCGCGAACGAACTCCTAATCCATTGAAGACAACAGAATTATTTATATAGCTAGACGACGTGATAACAAGAACTTTGTTGGACCTGTAAATCTGGACTTCACTTCCGCAACAAACTTTTGGGTTGAATATTTGGATCCCCCAGGACAATGACAGAAAACATATGAATATATTAATGACATCATGTGACGTCACTATGATGCCCTGTGACGTCTCGTGTAGTATGGCAAAGTTGGTCACTTTAATGATGGGTTGGCTGCCATGAACCACATTCTGGCACGGTCAATTTGAAGTAAAATCAGAGTCGATAACATAACATGAATTACCTTCACATAAGTAAAGTAAATGCAATGGACTCTAAATCACGTGTGATTTGTTTCAATTTAAAAGTGTCTTCATTTGAATCGCATGCTGTGGCGCCCATTTCAAAATGGTTCGCCCCAACCAAGCCCCCCCCCCCCCAAACACGGAATATCCCCGACACGAATGCGTTCAGCTCAAAAAGCAAGACGAATGCAGAGTCATCAAATGAGTTGAGCTTCAAAGGTAATCTAGGGAGCATGATTCAAACGAGTCGCGGCGGAAAGCGAATGCATTACACGAGTCGCATTGAGATTTCGTGAAAGTTGGATAGGTTGGCGACAATATTGGATGGAATTGGGCGATAGTTAAATGAAGTTGGCCACAGTTGGGTCGCACTGAGCGAGATCGAATGAAGTCGGCCACAGTTGGGTCGCACTGAGCGAGAGCCGAATGAAGGTGGCCACAGTTGGGTCGCACTGAGCGAGAGCCGAATGAAGGTGGCCACAGTTGGGTCGCACTGAACGAGAGTTGAATCGCACTGAGCGAGAGCCGAATGAAGGTGGCCACAGTTGGTCGCGCTGAGCGAGAGCCGAATGAAGGTGGCCACAGTTGGGTCGCACTGAGCGAGAGCCGAATGAAGGTGGCCACAGTTGGGTCGCACTGAGCGAGAGTTGAATCGCATTGAGCGAGAGCCGAATGAAGGTGGCCACAGTTGGGTCGCACTGAGCGAGAGTTTAATCGCATTGAGCGAGAGCCGAATGAAGGTGGCCACAGTTGGGTCGCACTGAGCGAGAGTTGAATCGCATTGAGCGAGAGCCGAATGAAGGTGGCCACAGTTGGGTCGCACTGAGCGAGAGTTGAATGAAGTTTGGCTCAAAATGTAAGGTATTAATTTTGGCATGGATTACGCGCCATACTACAACGCTGTCTTCACTACAGCCTTTATACGCTGCAGGTATGATTCCGACCGAGAAACAACGGAATAATTTGTGTGATGAACGAACTTTATCGTTGTTCGTCGAATGACTTTATGCTTGTGCCTTCGATGTCACTTTTCCGAAGATTATACGGTATACCCCCGTCTCTGTCGTTGCACAAAGAATGCTGTAGCGCTGAATAGTCTGTCTCAGCTCAGCAAGCTTGCCACACACTGGCTACGGGGCTCTTGACACGTGCACCTTTGACGAGGAGTATCTTAAAATATATCTTTATCAAAAACCCATCCACTACGAACAGTAAACTGTCACTTTTATTAAAATTGCATAGCTGAGCGAGCTTATTGGCTCAACATAGTGTGATAGTATCTTACTATATTAATCTAATTAACAGTGATACTGATTTACGTATACTCAGCAATTCTAACTTATGTTCCCATGACAAATGTCACTGCTATTGACAAAACTATAAAATAATAAACCATATTCGTTGGGATGCGGATATGACGTGTTAATTATTATTAATTGGTTATTAATTGTTTGTTAATTGCCAAATATATAACTCGTTTGCTGCAAACACAAAGCGATTACAACTTCTGTGTGTCTAAAAGGCGTACTTTGAACTAAGTCTTGCTGTTTATGTCTTTACTGGACGTTGAGTTCACTTTTGCCCTGGCCATTTTTACAGTCAGGATTCTATAAAATAAAGTATGCGTCACGAACGATATTTTAATACGATTTCCCTCCACCAACATTAAAGAATTTTAAACGATTAAACTTAATCGATAATGGTCTAAAGTGTATGACTCAGCCTGGCGGCTTGATCTCCAGGGTTAACATGGGTCAAGGGTCACTGGTTAATGCTTGACATGAGTAATATCGGGTCGAGGGCACTATTCATTCATAACTCTGCTCCCAAACCTGTAACATGATATTTACTCGATTTGCGATATTTCTGGCGGTGATTTCTTACTGTGCGGCGGTCGATCCGCTGGTAGAAATCAGATCTGGAATTCTACTCGGTACGTCAGTGGAGTTCTCACATAAGGATGTCGATGTCAAGCGAACTGTAAATGTGTTCAAGGGGATACCGTACGCCGAGCCACCGGTCGGTGAACTGAGATTCCGACCACCTCAGCCTAAAGTTTCGTGGGAGGGAGAATACAACGCCACCTACTACAGATCGATATGCATTCAACCTCCTAACCCCTTCCTCCCCATAGAGGGAAAACAAGAGGAAGACTGTCTGTTTCTGAATGTGTACGCTCCACAGACAACAGTAAGTACAACAGCCTGACAGATGTAGTACGCTTTTGTGCGCCGCAGAATTTCAAGCAATGACATAGTGTTGACAAGTTTGCATATTAGTAGGCCTATAAACTTCAATGTATGTTTAGTATTAGAGCAACGGTGGAAATTTGTGGAGAAGCACATAGATTTACTTGACAACATTGACCTCAAATGATGATGCACAGGGAAGACACGTGATGGTACGATGGGTGGTCGGACGAAACAGTTGTTTGGATTGTATAGAGGTCAAGAGCAGTGACCGGAAACAATGAAAGATAGGATATGTCAGTTATTGATATAGATGAGATGTCTCCGGTCTATGCGTCTGTCACTGAATTCCGTGCCCTTATCTAGGATACGTTGATTAATTTCCATTGACAGTCACTGTGATTAAAATTGACGAATGCACATCAAGGTCAAGGTATCTGACTTCTCTCTCATCACATGAATTGGGCAATGGAGATTGGGGTACAGCATCAAAATAGATGGGTCAGCTTGGCATTACAATACTTCAATTTATTGGGATAGAAAATTCTGAGACACTCGTTAAGGTGGTTAAGTCTCTAACCATTTTCCAGATGGAAAACTTTACTACACATTCCCATAAGTTTGCAAACGATGATCAGTACACATCTTATTACCGATACCTCGCTCGTAAGTCGTATTTTATAAAGACATTGGAGTATCTTTATAAATCTTGTTATGGCTGAACTGATGTACCCTGATTTGAATAATATATACCTACAGTTAAGCCAAATTACACGACGTGAAAATAGAGCATTCACCTATAGTGAAAGAATAGGTAAAAGAATCAATACAGATTACTTCAAATTTACCAAAAGACAAATGTACACAAACCAAACAGTTTTGATGCATCATTTGAATAAACAAAATAAAAAATAAATAAACAACTATAGCACAAAATAAAAAAAACTATCATAGTCGCACTTAAACTCAACTGTTTCGCTGTTCTTTAAAAATTTAATCATCATATTTACCGCCAATCTATTTAATTTATATACTAAAATTACTGACTCATCAAATTTTCAACCAGGTCTAATGAATATTTTGCAGCAATTAAGAGAGTTGCCTGTCATGGTTTGGATTCACGGGGGCGCTCTTGTCGTTGGCAGTGGCTCAGGCGACTATTACGATGGTACAGTATTGGCTGCTGTTGGTGACGTAGTTGTTGTCACATTTAACTACAGGCTTGGAGCCCTTGGTTTCTTCGTAACGGGTAGGTATCACCATTAAAGTAGAACCAGCCTCTGGGAGAGATATTTGGACTTTCCAACTTTCCCAACGTTTTCTCTGATCTGCCACATGTGGGGGCTCATTTGGAAGAAAAATATTTTAATGTCTTATTGTTTTTTTTAAAATCGAAAATGTATTTTCCCCATAGAGTTAACACAGGGATGGTGGCCATTTTGAATTTCAAAAATGATAATGATAATGATAATGATTTTATTTCACCAGAAAAAAATGTGTCAACATTACTGGTGGGGACCAGGGAAGTAGTTTTAGTGGAACTAATCAAGTCCCTGGCCCTGAATTCATACAAATACGTGAATAGTTGAAAGATTACTTGAGGAAAGTTTGAGAGAAGGTTTAAGTCTTTGACTTCCTAGACGCATACTACCTTAGGATGTTGAAGCTGCACATTGGAAGACATCTTGTGAAAGCATACTTGCGATTGTCTTAACAGAAAAAGCATTATTTAAAAAGACCATGGTAAAAAACCACTAAAACATAAAAAAAATGCATAAAATTCAAGGCAATCTCGAAGAAGTTAAAGACATGCAGACTAGTGAAAAAATACTCTAGAGTAGACAAAATATAGGTGATAAAACAGGAGAGACAAAAAAATTCTACAACCACTGGTTTAATTCCATTTCCACGTTTCAGTGTACATTCACAAATATTCTGCAATTTTCGATTGTTACATTACTCAGGCGATGAACATGCCACCGGTAACTATGGATTGTACGACCAGATTGCGGCGTTACAATGGATTCAAACAAATATCGAAGGTAAAAGAGAGATTTGTTAAGCGACTGATTACAGGGATGGTAGAGTTAACGTACTCGTGTTCATAACGATGATGATAATGATGATGATGATAATGTTTGTATATTGAAAATAACAGTGACAGTTATCATGAAGACAAAGTTACAATTGATGATTTTTTTTCGTCAGATTTTATTGGTAAAGAAATGTGTATACGTGTATTTTGGCAATTTGTTCAGGATCTGCTAGAAAACCATTGTCTAATGTCTTCTCAGAAAGAGTAAAATCCCTCCATAATATTTTCCTCAACAGCCTTTGGCGGTGATCCAAACAAAGTGACAGTATTTGGTGAAAGTGCTGGGTCGATCAGCGCAGAATTTCTTCTGATATCACCACTGACTGATGGACTATTCGACAGGGTAATTTTGCAGGTAATTATGAATTTACAAAGTCGATTGCACTTGCAATGAAAATTTAGCAAAAGTTTGATCTTTATGATTGGTTATGATCGGCATGGTATATTTATCATATAAGATTAATTATCCATATTCAAATGGCTAGTTATTGTTGGCTGTCTTATTTGCCTGGTAATCATGCTTTCTGTCGTATTACAACCAATCCATTATTATTTACATCTAACGACATACACGGTCACCGCAAAGTATGAAATTTATCGTGGCTTTCAAAGCACCTTCTAACTAAATAGCATGCCTTGTGTGCTTTGTGCAATGTCTTGTGTTCCATTCGTTGTGGATGTCATGTTATGAACTTCTATACTTGAGACAGAAGAGGGCAAGTGAAAAGACAATAACGGTCACGTAAATATCTAATGCTACGACGCAGGAAACTAGCGAAATTCCGAACTTTGAATATTTGCAAGTGTGTTTGAGATACAACTAAGTGGGAGTTCCCTAAGGAAACGTTTTAAGCAAAAACCCTTCGTGCATGTCACTATACCCTATAGGTTATCTCATTTGCTGACTGCCTTGTGAACGCATCCATCATTATAGCGATAACTACCATATGATTCCTATATATAATCAGTTCTCAAGCTCCTTAATGAATTCAAAATTAGGTGAGAGAACGGGGAGGAGTGAAGGTAAGTAGTTCTCGCATAGAGATGTTTCCTACTCACCATCTCCTCAACGAAACATTAAATTTATCATTTCATTATGCAGAGTGGTACGGCAACAATGGCCGGTTTTACAGGCAGCGATTCAGTTTTTCACAACACCATTGCACACGGTCTTGGGAAAATTGTCGGGTGTGAGAAAGACACTTCCGGAGAACTGGTCGCATGTCTTCGCTCTGTCGAAGCTGATGATTTTCGGAATTCCAGTGATATGTCATTGGTAAGGACAAGTTTATTTGGCCTTAATTCGAAAATACCACAGAACCATTAAAAAAGCCTGACGACATGAACAATGCCGGATCATAATCGTCACTATGCTAGCAAAAAATACAAATAACAATGTTTGTCTAATTTTTGATCTAAAATAACACTGACAATTATGGATATATATGTATAAATCCAACGGTATCGCTGTACTTCTAGCAGCAGTGTTTCCTTTAAGGAGGTCCTTAGAATGCACGTCCAAATCATCCTATGATGCCAAATATTGTATTATTATTCTAAACATTGTGTGAAATGTACACATTTAGTTTTAATCTCCAACGCAATTTTGCCACATACAGTACGAGGATGAATTCGCCTTGCCGCTAAACGAGTTCTTAAAAGTGTAAGGAAACTTTTTGATGGCGTTTTCTTCAAAGTAATCGTCTCTATTGACGGGGTTTGAATAGTACACACAGGGTCGCGTGAAATTAAATTCAAACTGGTTCTTTGTGGTAGAATTTGAACTTGGATCGTCATCCATGAATTGAAATGGTTGGCATGATGGCTAGTGTTCAGGGTGGGCGCGTAAACTCTTTCGTTTGAACAGTGACATCTTCTTTCAGAATCTATCTTTGTTCCAACGTATTGATAATGTCTGTAAGGTTGGTATCTGACAAAACGTGCATATCCGACAAAAGTTATTGTACTTAGTATAGTAGACTTTGAAATCTCTTCGAAATGTATAAGTGCACTTCGGTTTAGGATGAATACATCGTTTTCTGTCGCTATTGAAATTAATCCCAACGTTCTTATCACAATGTATACAGTATATATGACTATTCACAGTCTCTATCATATTTGGGTACTTATCTCCGTGAGTAGGATACGGTTACAGAGAAATTAGCCTATTTTTCTCAGAAGAGCATAATTTTTGCCATATACTCGCCTTGCGTAGTGGCCCTCGAAAACAGTTATTCTCATATAATCGATTTAAATACCATAAATGATGCTAGAAGACGCCGCCTTGTTAGCTTTGGTATTGTCATCTACCTGAAAAGTGTATTTCTTACAGAAAATGTTATTTTTGTTGTGATGACTTGCTTGGTGTATCACTTGGAATCTCGTTGACGGTGTTCAAAGAGAAGCAATTTGTAGGTCATTAAATCCTATGGTTTGTATCACAGGGCTTGATAGCTAATGTTACTGGGCTTGGTGAAGAGCTGACTGGTCTTCCGTTTCCACCGTTTGTGGATGACAAACTGATCAAACAACACCCTGTAGATGCCATTCGTGAAAAGGCCTTCACCAAAACGAACGTTGATATCATGATTGGAGCAATGGCCGCTGAGGGCGCAGTCTTCTTACCCATGGCTATGTCTCACATGCTTAACGAGTCTGAAATCTCCTTGAACAGAAGTGAGTACGAAGCGATGTATCCCATGTTCGTGACAGGACCAGTGAAGCAGAACATAGTTGGTATTAGCGCCATCAAACTCATATACATGAACTGGGAAGACGCTGACCTTCAAGACAGCGATTATATTGACGCTCTCGTTCAAATGATAGGCGACGAGAATTTCATTTGTCCCATGGATCTATCAGCACGAGCTTACGCGCAATCTGGCGCCAAGGTGTACCTCTATCACATGACTCACACACCGGCAAATTCAATATGGCGGATTAAGTGGATGGGGCCGGCACATGCTGAGGACATCCCGTTCGTATTTGGATGGCATTTCTTTCATGGTGCGAACTGGACAATGCCTCCTGAGGAAGTGGAAATGTCATTGAGTATAATGAAATATTGGACTAACTTTGCAAAGACAGGGTAAATTATCAATGTTTTCTGCAACAATTTTAGTGATTCTTCAAGAAAAGTAGTTTTCATCGAAATGAGAGCATATTTACAAAACGTGAAAGGGAGATTGTTTTTTTTTTAAGAATTATCATTATGGTTTGGTAAAATGTTATATAGTACTATCATTTTGCCTTAACTTTACATGTAGAGGTTCAATGTTAATCAATGTAATGCTGGTTTTCCACAACAGTAATCCATTATATATCAACATTAATAACACTGGGAGGTATTTTCAATTGACTATTTCTAGAATTGAGTTCATATATCATGTATCACCGTCCCAGATTCTTTGTCACAGTTGAAATTAGTAAAACTATGAGGGAGTTGAAATGACTTGTAACTCTCCTTTTGTGTCTTCATGTAGAAAAAACGTAATCAGTGTTTGTGTTATGGCTAAGCCAAAGGACCAAAGACATTAATATCCGTGTTATACGTATAGTAATGGATTGTTTATGTTCTTTTTGCTAACATCAGCAATCCCAATATTCCGAGTGACGATAAGACATATTCTCAAGGAGACACTGAGCATGAATGGCCACTGTTTCAAGTACCTGGATTAGCGTACAAGGAACTGTCTTTAAAGATGGAAACCAAACGAGCTTTGAAAGCCAAGGAATGTGCATTCTGGAATGATTTCGTTCCTAAGTTGCTGGAGGAATATGGTGAGCAAAGACTCGAAATTTCATTCTCAGACTGAAAGAGCTTTGTGTAAGGCCGCTATTGTGATCAACTCTAAAAGAATGTACAAATATGTATAACGGCTTGTTACAGATGGCAACATGTCAATTTTTTACAATGATCCACTGTGGTCTTTCAGGTTTCATTAGTGACTGAATTCCCGCCTCTGCTTTATCTCTTTCCTTCACAATCGTAATTAGCGGTAAATGACCCAAAAACATTGTTTGGTAGATTAAGTGAAGTTAAATTTTTGCATCGGATCACCGAATTAAAAAAAATCGTTTTTACTTTTATGTTTGCATCCAGGATCTATCGGCAAATGTTTAGGGAGTGCAGATGAAGAGAAGAAGTACACTGAAGAAAGACATTAGCCCTGGCAGTGTGTCTGAAGTACTTGTAGACAATAATGAGGTGTTAGTTTGCGAAATAATTGTTCGGTGCTTTGTATTTACTTTGTAGATTGCAATATTTTTTCTAAAGATAGTACTGATGCCTATGACACAGCTTCCATTTCTAAGGACAAGAAATCTACCACACTTTAGCGTACTGTTTACCATAGACATTCCATATGCTATGTTTTATTTTAAGTTAGCGTTGTTTAGCAAGTGAATTTTCCGAAGTAATGCAATTTGACGATACGATTAGAAACAAAAGGCGTGCTGACTGACATAGCGTTAAATCAAAAAACCTTCCTTTCACTGGAAACTTGAAGTGACTGAAGTAATCTCGTAATAATAAAGATAAAATCACGAAGGCGTTTCGAAAAATTACACGTTTTTAAACACCAATAGGATTTACCAAAAATTCCATTACATCGCACAGTGTGAATAAAGACTTATAAATGGAAGTTTGCAACGTTAACGTAACGTATTTTTCTATGTCCGGTATAAAGGTATACTTAATTATCATTAGATCACTGTGTACTAAAACTTGCGACATATTCTGAAAACAGTATCATTTACTTTCCTAAATATATGTATTTCACTGCCATGCTTAATTGCATCATTTATGTATATTTGTTTACACAATGTAGCATTCTTCATTCACTATGTAAATGTTGTGTAATGTGTCTTTGGAAGACAGGCAATAAAATTTAAGTGGAACCTTCAATTTTCTATCCCGAGTGTCCTTATGCATGCTACTAAGTACCATCATAAGTTATGACACAAAATGTGTCCAAGTAAATCACATACGACTTTGATCGCATCTCATCATCTGGAAAATTCCATATTAATATAAGAACGCGCCTCGGGGACAGAAATTCGGGCTTTCAAATTTTATTTATTCTCTTCTTATCTACCACTGGCACTTGTGGGGGTAATTTTCAAGCTCGTAGTGAAAGAAAAGTTTCTTGTTTTGGTAAGACAATGGTCGAAAGTTTCATTGAGGAAAGTTTTAGCAAAAGTTGCAGTCTTTCATTTTCGAGGCGAATGCTACCTTAATGAAAACATCAGATATGAAGTCGTAAATATTCGGGCAGTAATTTCACACGATATGAATTTCGAACAGATCGTCTTAAAAACCATGCATGCAGATATATGTATTTTTAAGTCCACACTTGCATTGCAGAAATTCCACACGATACAAATATATCTGTCTCTTAGTCCGCACTTGCATTGGCAAACAAAATACTGTGCAATAAGATCCGAGTCAGACATCGCGAACCTCGTAACCGTACAATTAACAATCGAGTTCAATACAACTTGTCATATTCTTATTATGTACGCTTTATCGTCAAAATCAGGCTGCATGACGGGAAAATGGATCACATTTGAGCTGCCATCAAAGAGTCTATGCCCCAAATGTGTCATTAGAGGGCGTATGTCTAACAAACCGTATCCCAAGGGAGATCATTTCGTGACAAACGCCAAGTCATCTGACTGGAGCTGAGCGCAATGAGCTAGAGAGAATTCTGTTCTGCCTCGACATCCGTCGCAGATATCTCAATCTCTTACGCTATAAAAAGAAAAAAAATATGAGATACAAAAGCAGAATGACGAAATTGAAGCTGCCAAGGATAGTGATTCAAAAGGTTTCTGGTCGATGCTCAGACCTTTTACTCCTGGGGTTTCAGCTGCTATCTCACCACAGGATTGGTTAAAGTACTTTTCAGCTTTATTTAATACGCCAGGTAATTTAGATGAAGACTTTAACGAGTTTTACAATGAAATGAAAGATTTTGTTAACGAGTCGTTTTCTTTACATACCAATAGATTAACTGATTCCCCTCAGCTTGATATAGAGCTTGATTTACTTGATAGTGTGATTACATTGAATGAAGTCAATTCTGCCATCAATAGATTAAAAATCGGCAAGGCTGCAGGGGTAGATGGCATTCCAGTGGAATTTGTAAAGCAAAGTGGGAATGAATTAAGACAAGTATTGTTAAATCTCTTGAATTAAATTCTTGACTCAGGTAAATTTCCTTCTGTATGAATCAAGGGCATGATTGTCCCACTGCATAAGAAGGGATCTCGAGACTCTGCCAATAATTATAGAGGTATCACTCTGCTGCCTATAATTGGCAAGATTTTCTGTAACGTTATGTATGTTCGTCTATTAGAATTTGTAGATAAAAATTGTCCAATTGTAGAAGCACAAAGTGGTTTTAGAAAGAAACGGAGTACTGTTGACAACATTTTCATTCTGGATACAGCTATCTGGAAATATCTGTCCAAACACAAGTCTCGGCTCTACTGTGCTTTCATTGACTTCGAAAAAGCCTCTGACAGGATTGATCACACTGCCATGTTTTATAAACTCTTAAAATTTGGTATTAAAGTTAAATGCTAAATGTTTTGAAATCAATGTACAACAATGTAAAATCTTGTGTAAGGACACCACATGGTATCACAGAATTTTTCAACTGTACCTATGGAGTACAACAGGGCTCTATATTGTCTCCATTGTTATTTAATCTCTTCATTAACGATATTGGTGACTCCTTACAATCAGGTATTTATTGTGGTGTTTATGTTGGTGTATTGAAATTGTTATACCTTTTATTTGCTGACAATTTATCCATAAGCAGTAGCAGTGTGATTGGACTACAGAGACAATTAAACAAAATGAATTTTTATTGTAAGAGATGGAAGTTCAAAGTTAACGTCAATAAGTCTAAAGTAATTGTATTTAGGAATGGTGGAAGACTAAGAAATTATGAAAAATGGTTTATAGATGGCGTACGTATTGAAACTGTACCATCATATAGTTATCTTAGTATGATGCTCTCTTTGGCGGGTCTGTGGACCAATGCACAACAAACTCTGGCCAATCAGGGTAGAAGGGCTATGTTTGCAGTTAAAAAGTGTCTCAATCGGTTTAAGGGGCCGTCGATAATACAAGCTGACGCACGAGAAACGTAATTCCTTGGTTTTACTTGAAACCCCCTCCCTACCCCCTCAAAACGAAAGTTCTTATGCGAAATCAATTTCGTATTATGATACCGTTTCTGACAAACCCACTCGCACCTCTCCTATCCGCACGCATACCGGAAGTGCACATTAATTAATTAACCTCCACTTTACGCGTATCACTTTTAAGACAGAACATTTTAATATATTTCGCACGTAGGAAAATGTTTCACGTACATGTTTCACGTTGAAAAAGCATACAAGTTTTATTTCACATTTATATCTTTTTGTTGTCTTTTCTGTCTCCGTATTTTGTGGTCATTTTGTTCTCGATAAATTGTGTTCTTGCTGCAAAGTCGCACCTCGAAAACAATAGACGAAAATCCTTATGCGATTTTGACGCACACAAAACGAAATGAGTTTTAACCCCCTCCCCCCCCCTGAACGAAAGAATTACATTTGTCGTGCGTCAGCTTTTATTATCGACGGCCCCTAAAACATTAACATTCACATTGCTTTAAAAAATTTTGATTGTAAGATTGTACCCATACTAATGTACGGTTGTGAAGTTTTGGGCTTTCATGAGGGAAATGATATAGAGCGAGTCCACACGTTGTTTTGTAAATTTATTCTCCAAGTGAGTAAGGGGCGACTTCAAAAGGTCAATGTAGGATAAAAAACTTAATTCCCTTAGTTTCCCCCAAAATCCCCCTAGAAACTTAATTGACTTATATTGAACCTGTTTCCGGGCTCTTTCTATTTAAAGCAAAGCTATTAGGATCACGTCAATTTAGGGGTGAAATAAAGTAATGCATCGTTAAGGCCCCACTAGCTGTAACTCTTGAAATTTGTTGACCTCAAATTATCTACCTATTCTCTCCTTTCTGAATTCTACCCTCTGAAGAGATATGAGCTTTTACTGCATTAGGAAACCATTCCTTTCAGAATCATTTGACATGTAAATTCAAATTTTAACGGTCATTTTGATTTCCCGCCATTTTCAAAAATTGGTAATCTTAAAAAGGAATCAGAACATACAATGTCATAGTTGCAAACATTCACCCTTGTGCATTACAATTTGGACTACTCTGTGTAGTTTATGTGAAGATTTCAGTGCAGATATGCATAGTATCAAGGGTTTTAGCTTTTCTGCATCGGGCTGTGATTTAATGTTTGGGCAAACATTTAATCGCAGTGTAATCTTTATCTTGTTCAAAATTGCATATATAGCCCCGGCAGGTAGTTAATAATAAGTGTATTCACACACCTAAATGACTACATTGTCACCAACTTATTTTAGTTTGAAAGTAAAATCATAAACATAATGCTAAAAGATACAACATACTAACAACACACTTGAAGTTTATCAATGAATGAACAAGAACAACAACAATAAAGTCTAGGTTTCTCCTTTCAGAGCCATAAAAACTATCTCAACTGTCCTGGTGGTTGTAACAACTCAGTTCACACTGCTCCATTCAGGCGGACTACACCTGCACCAGAAATGTAGCAAAATATAATATTATAAATTCCGAGTGAAACCATAGACAGTAGAGAAACTACCGTATATGGTGCAACAGAGGCCAACAGCCTGCATTGTTTACACTAACCAGGCCAGGTGCAGCTATGCACGTGTTAAAACAACTCCCTCCGCTGGCTTCAACACGAAAGTGTGCATTTCTGCTCTATTTTTTTAAAATATTCATTCCCCTGGCAAGTTTTACCTTAAATCGATTTGTAAGATAGAAACTTTTGTAGGTCACCCCCCCCCCCCCCAAACTAAAAAAATTATGTTTTTTATCCTTCACTGAACTTTCGACGTTGCCCCTAACTCGGCTTGTAATTCTGCAGTTTTGAGAGAGTTAGGTAGACATCGATTGATAGGCCGGTGGCCTATCATACCAAATAAACATATATATATATGAATTTACAAGATATGATAAAATCATGTGATGACCCCTATATGCCATTGCCCAGGGAAATATTGACAGATTTTGAAATTGTAGTCTAATATTGTTGTTCTTTGTATTAAAGTTACAATTTTTCGGTGATTTTGTTCCCTGTACGAACTAAATTGCATTGTATACTCTGTACGGCATTGCGAAAGACCCAGTTTTTTGTTTGTCAATGCAAATTGTCAGTGTATCACGGGTATTATTATTGTTGAAAACGAAATTCGAATCTGGACGTAAATTTGATCACCAACACTAGCGATGAATGCAGGACACAGATATTCAGTCAATCCAAATAAGCTGTGTAGTGGATATTTCGGTGCGCTGCAGAAAGTACACTTACAAATCATTGCAAGCACATGTAACAAAACCCTGAAAAACAGTTGCCAAATGTTACAGTTATTGGGCATTTAATCAGATTTAAAATGGAAGCCAAGTTTTGCGCGTAAAGACAAGCCATGACCCCAGAAGAAGAAGATTAGAGAACTCAATACTCCTTATGGTTGCAATCATCTCATGACGTCATGGGTTGTCTTCACGACAAATCACGGAAACATGTTTATTTTAAATTGTACTTCTAACTTCTGTCCCGGTATAACCGATTCTTTCTTCATTCACGTTACAAGGTTATGTTTTAGCCGGTATGACATATGTGACAGATAGCAGTAAAATGAATCCGTGTGCAGCGTTCGAGTTTGCTAACAACGTTTTATGTATTTTCTTTCATCGATGAGGGCGCTTTCAATCATGCTACACCAGCTTTTCGCACCTGTAGGGAATTTCTGACACTTATACGATGAAGATTACATTTTGATAAGCTGCGATTTTTGTTAAAGGTGTTTGGGTAATATTTCTGTTGGTTTCCGTTCATCTGCAGTCCCTCAACCACTTATCTCATGGCGGAGAGTGAACCATCTGATTTGCTGTCTCAACGCTACACGAACATTAATGCCGAAATTGATTTCAATCTATTATTACTTTATTAGAATTCAAAAGCTCATTATTTACACAATTTCACACAGGATCTCCATACGCATCTGATTAACCTTACAGTGAAACCATGACGATTGAATTACAAAAAGGTTTTCAAAATGTAATTCTATCAATAATGATACATGCCAGAAGGTTGTCTAATTTTTACGAGTTAAGCAATAAAATTCATTCTGCAGTCACACGTCATGAATGTTTTTCTTTTGAATGGCAATGCAATGCGAAATACTTCAACTTTCTAGAATGTAGATCGATAGGGAAGTTCATTCAAAAATTGTTTGGTAAAATTGTGTAGTGACAATGAATGTGTAACTCCTAACAATTTGAAAAAGAAAATTCGGATAACATTCGATAATCTTACAAAGTAAAATGTATCTTTGTGTATGAAAGGCTGACTTGAAAGTTTGATAACACTTAAACGCATTCTGAAGTTACGATTAATATCGTCGATTGAAAATTGTGTTTGACTAGTGAGAAATATACAGCACAAAAATATATCGTAAAAAACATACGCATTACCATTATTTAAAGTATAAAGAAACGGAAAGTAAAATACAAGGTTCGAAACGTCTTAACACGATAGATAACACTTTTACCAAATCATTTACGATAATAATGCGGACGGCGAGGAACATATATAAAAGAAAGTTTTCTTCAGAATATGTCCGGAGAAATACATGCAAGTCAAGAATTACAATATTTGAATTAAAAAAAACACGGTTCTTGAAAGAATCATTACATTTGAATAATTCTGAATACTTTTTACAGTTTATGAAACTAATCCTACAAAACATCATCGTCTGAAAATACCTATATCCATAACAGAGTGAAAAATATATATAGAGTGACTAAAAATAGTGTGAAAATGACGATTATGTATGCGACAAACTGGTGAGAAATAAAATACTAAACCAAGAACCACAAAAACTTAAATGTTTCCACATTGCATATTTCAAAGTTCGATTTTAGACAAAGTTCAGCTGTAGTGTATCGGTCACACATGTGATGAACACATGTTAGTTCTTGAACCAGAATGAACCAACAAATGATAACCTGAATGCATATACAATGTTCAAAACAATGCACATGGCTAGCTGTGCAATACAATACTGGGCAAGCGTACAAGGAAAACGTAAATTGAAATAAAACCCGAAAAAGTCTACAATCCAATAAAAAGTCTTAATACACTCACTTGTCATTGTATCTTTTAAATCGCGATAAAACTATCAAACTCTAAAAAATACAGTCTATAATACAAAGACTAATATGTTACGTGTTACAGAATTCTCTGCAGACTCGAAGCCAAGATCTCTGACCAGCCTGACGGCAGAAATTGCAATAGCGCCACCTATCAAGGGTCGATGTACTGGCGTAAGAGTATTACAGTAATGTGAGCCGGTCGGTTGTACATCTTATAAAAACAGACACAAGTCGAAAATGGCGAAAATTACAAACATCTTGAGATCTGTTATAAACTTCTGTATCCGTATCATTACATCAAGGGTTTCTTACATTTTCATGTTTGAGCAGCGAGATTTTGTCTGGGACTACTTTTTCTATGGTTCGAAGCTATCTAATGAGTAAAGCGTTCGACTACAGTCAAAACATTAACAGCTGACAGATTGCCAGCTGAAGTCATGTGTGGATTTACTCCTGGAATTTTATAAATCTGACGATGTTACAAGAAATCGGAAGGAATTATCCTGACCAGGATGAGTCTCAGAGTGTGTGGACATTGTTCAGGTAAGATCTGAATCAGATGTGTGTCTTTCTTGAAATCAAAACAAATATGAGAAGATTTCACAGCGATGCTTTGATGAATGTTTACAGTGAATACAACTGTCATTGCAATGCTGTACAGAATTAGCAAATATATTCTGTGAAAAAATATGAAAATTTCAACCGATCACTTTCATTGCCACGTCATAAACTTAATTACATCAAGACGTGAAATTCTAACCCAAACATGACCAGGAAAATCTGGACATTAAAGGGAAACCTAAGTCCATTGACTTTGACCGTTTATCCCTTCCAAAATCACCTTGAATAAAATGCAGCTCAAATTTGCAACATAATTGCACGCGCCGACGACTACGGAGCGACGAAAAGAGACTTTGAAGTAGACGACATTTATGGAAATGAGCTCGGAATCCCATGGGCGCGAAAGGGCTCATGGGAGGAGCGTGCGTGACGTCATCGGTGATACACGAACGTGTGTGATAGCCTCACACTCCAAACAGTTGCGGCGCTCTCACTTCCGTTTCACTTCTGCTCCACTCTGCTCCCGCTTTCACCACTGCAACCGGTGACTTTGCATGATAAAGGCGCATGAATATTAGCAATGCCATACTTTTGCAATATGTCAGGCGAGGTCAATGATGTCATATCAAGACGTCATCCTAGATTTACGGAACCAAGCGGTAGATTTTAAATCCGCGGTAACACGAGTTTTGGACGCGCGCAACCGAAGTATAAACATAAAAACGGGACAGAAGTGCTACAAAGTGTTTGGAACTCAAAGGAGACCCCGGGAAGGAGACATTGTAGTGTCACGATCCCTACAGGCTACAGGAGAGGCGTGCGACAGCGAGAGGATACCGGTTATACCGCGTGCGCATAAGAAGACTGGAAAAGTATCATTTTCCTTCGATGATGAAGCGAAAAAAATGACTCTGTTAAAGGGACGTCACCGTAGTCGTATGCCCGTTAAATATAATTCAATGTGGTCAAATAAGCATTTTAAAATCATGTGGTAGGCCTATATCAGCATGTAAATTTGACATCAGAGGACGTTGAACACTCTTGTTAGATGAAGGTGGGGACAGCAACTTTGAAATGATAAGAAAATATGTATACATATGTATGTATGTCTTTGAGAATTACAATAAATAAAGTGAAAATGTCATGATTTAGAACGCGGATTTTCAAAGTAAACAATAAAAGTAAGTCCGCTCTAGTTTTAAAAATATAATTAAGGTCCTTAATTTTGTCAATAACATAACAAAATGCCGAGTAAGAGCCTATTTTTCACAAAACTTTTGAAATCTTTTGTGGGGTTTATCTTAATATCTAGCATATTGAAATCTGGTCTGTTTTGACTGGGCAATGTGCCAAGTTTCATGAAAATTACAATGGAAGAATAGACGTAATTATTGCTCTCTTTTCTGCAGCATTTTAATCTGATTGTCTTGAAACTTGAGACCACATCCAACAGGGATGGATGAAGTCTATACTAAAGATGAGAAATAGGAATATTCGTGATATTTTGCGGCAAATCGATATAGGCCTATGTAGTTGAAATCGTTAAATCGACGTATCGGTATTTCGACAATAAGCTAATTACCTATTTGATTTTCACACTTGCATTTTCGCAATCCCTGCATATACTGATGTATTGATATCTCGCATGACGATTTGCATACGGGACAATCTTGATCGCCATAATTTGCTTCCTTGTTGCAAACTAAACACCGTCAATGTGTAACGTTTTAGAATCTAAAGCATTTGCGGTACATTTGGCGGCCATTCAATTTTTGGAATATTAAACCTAATAATTTATATTTGAAGTATTCTGGGAAATGTGATTTTTCTATAACATGTTGGATTGAGGAACATTCGATTCTAACTTTAAGTTTCTCATATATCGCTATTGGACGAATGCCCAATATTTAATAAAGACTGTATCCCTTGAAAATACAGATAACTGCGGAACAGAAGGCTCCCAAAAACGTGACTGCAGGCAGTTTTATTTGAAATAGATAAAGATTAATGAAGTTGTCATCATTATTTTCATATTGGAAACCCTCCTTTGATACTCAACAAATCGTACACATGTCAACCACATCACATTCCGATGACGACAGCCCTACGTCTAAAGTAATTTGAAATGTGCTACTTCCTCTTGTGCTAGTCGTAGCATCTCAGCTACCATGTCATTTGCTTAAATCGACACGATGTCGTTTCCTCGAGACTGGCAATTGCAAAATGGTCAATGTAGGCTTAGAGTTAGAGGGAAGGGAAAAAAGGCAAGCAACATATATGGTATATTACTCGGGCAAAAATGTGTAGCCCTTATTTTATGACTAATGAAATATTATCCGGAGATAGTTGACATCACGAAATTCAAAGTCGTCAAATTTCCTTTTCCAAACTAAGTTTAACATGGTCGACACTTAAAAATAGCTTGAAGTAAAACCATCCACAAAGAAACTGCAAATGACGACCGAATTCAAACGAAATAAGATGCCGCCAGCAACAAGGCTTTAGTTACATAAGATTGTGTCCGCCATCAACAAGGCTTTAGTTACATAAGATTGTATGAATCCTCAACTCTTTGATATTTATCGACATTTTTTGTATTCTTATATTTTTCCACTATGTCAGCAAATCAACTAGCAATAAATTTAGCCCTCTGCACCCCTCGGCCAAATCCCCACCAAATCATCGAACGCAACAATGTACTAGCGATAGATAATTATATTATATCATGCTACCATGCGCCATTCTGATTGGACGAGAGCTCATTCCACCGATGCTAAAATACTGTTTTAGCACTGCTAGCAGTGCTAAAACGGGCCCCTAAACCAGCATTTCGACAACTGCTCGGTTGGTGCATTTGAACGTACCTATCTAAACCATAGACCCTCGAGAAAGACTGAACCACTTTGTTTCAAAGACCGAAGACCGAATTTTGATACACAGATAAAGTGTGGGTCTTTAACTCACCTTTTGGTGTAAATAAGTTGGGATCGATGATGAAAGACATCTCTGAAGCAGCATGTTTGGGGTATGATGCACACAAATATTAGGGCGACAGCGCACCGTGCACTTTGCGGGAGTCGAGACGCGATATATCCTAGTACCGCTCTTTAAAATGAAGATAGTATTCGTTCATACACAAATAAATTGACACTTCCTCACAGTAACGGTATGTCAGATATTATTTACCAAAGTTTGGGCTATAACAGTTTGGGATGTCCTAACGACGAAGACCAAGAAGTTCAAAATAACAATGGGATGACTCCTGGCGACTGCGACGATATTTCTTGACATCAAATCCAAATGCAACGAGCAGTGTCAGCGTCCAGCTCTCCCTGCATCGGGCAACACACTCAGAATCTGCACAACTGTTCATCACAGTTGCAGTCATCGCAAGTCTGGATTATTTTAAAACTGCTTGTTTTCTGGTACAATTAACGTCCAAATTATCCATCAAAAATAGATCCTGTAACTTCACTGTGCCACCACTGAATGTCGCGACGGTATGCGGTACAGAATGAGACAAATCTATTTTTAGTATGCCAAAAAAGCCAGGACTATTGTTTTTATGTAAATTTACGAAAAAAATTGTTACTTTTTTCTTTTGATTTGAACTCTTGACCCATTTTCTGTGTGAGTGCAGCAGGTATTTTTGACAAGTATCGTTCGTGTTGCATGCGAATAAAATGCAATGTCGATATGGACGTAATGCGTATTTATCGTAGGATACTGTGTGCCTGAACGGAATCCTTATAAAAATGCTCGGTCTCGGGCGCAGAATTTCCGACGTTCGATCTCTCAGACGTCCGTTTTCTGCATTTGGGGCTTAGAGTTATGAAAATACCCAAGTAAGACAACAAATACACACAAGTTGATATAATATAATAGCAATAACCCCCTTCGCAGTCGGGTATACACTCGATTTTGGTACAATTCGCTCCATATAGCACTCGCCTATCGGCTCGTGCTATATGTCGCGCATTGTACCAAAATCTCGTGTATAAGCTTACCCTCCTGCGGCGGGGGTTATTGCTTAAATCTAGTATCAGACTAAAAACAGAAATACCGAAATACCGAATACATATTATCAAAGGGAAACAGTAGTCGGAACTGCGCCTGTGCGAGTTTCTTGTTTACGAACAATGTATTTCGTGCATGATATCTAGGTGTATCTCATCATCATTGCTGTAACATTTAAAAATATGACAGATATGTTTTAACTTTCATCAATCACCATTGTATCTTGGATACAGTGTTTACATTGGTCGTACGGGTCCCATACGACCTTTAAGCGCATCTCCAACAACTATATTCCTTTAAATAACATGTCTGGATCAAATGATATACGTATTCATCCAGTTAAAACGATATTAGGGACTGGTCAGTTTCTTCAGCCTGGGGGGGGGCCGGTGGATTCATGGGGGGGGGGTTCACCCTGTTTTGACTTTGGTGATAGGGGGGTCACCATGTTTTTGAAATGCCCAATAGGGGGGGTCAGTGTGTTTTTGAATTTTGACACAGGCTCATCATTGCCTAAAATGCTAGTGTCAGCCACAAAATTCATCATTCAGTTGTATTTTTCGGCGCGCCCTTCGGGCGCGTAACTTTAATAATCAGTCATATTTTTCAGCACGCCCAACTTTAACATATCAAGCATACATACATCAGAGATATCTGTATGTTCAATATTTTCAGCGTGCTCTTCAAGCTCATAACTTTGATATATTTGACATTTTTAGCATGCCCTTCAGGTGCATGACTTTAATGTACAAGGCATATATATCAGAGATATCAGGATGTTTCATATTTTTTGGCGCGCCCTTCGGGCGCCATACTTTCAGAGATATCTTGATGTTTGCTAAGTGGAAGTGTACCATTATGAAATCTGCATTTCATATGAAAAGGATGACAAATTCCTGATACTTTTCTGTTCTCTCTGTGAGAATTCAGTATGAGAAAGCAACATGCACAAATATTTCACAATATATATTTGATACAGTGACTTATTTTAGAGATAGAAAAATGACAAGATATCTTTCCTTCTCATTGATGCAATTATTTTCCTTTGTTTCATAGGTTTTCTGTAGAAAGATGCTTTTTTATGAACAAAATAACAGTTAAAAAGGCAGTTTTTGTCATTATTAGCTGTGCTTTTATGGTTTCAGTGTTACACAAGAAAAGGTCCTCTCAGACACTGTACACATCAGATTTGGCTAGAAAAGCTCTCTATGGCTCCTCAGTAGATTTAATTGGATGGTTGGCAAGTCTTAACACCCATCAAAGTTTTTTGATTACTGCTTTTTCCTCTTTGATATTAATGATTGACATCCATTCTGTACAACAGTTCAGGACATCTGGTTAAGCAGAGAAAGTGTGAAATACATTCACAGCTCATTCAAAATACAGCTCATTCAAAATGTACTGTATTTAAACTTTAAGATTGACACTTTGAAATTCCTATCTTACAACTGACATGTCAAATTTCACTAAAACATAGAATGACTATTTAAATTAAATATATGTAAAATGTAAAATATAATATATATATATATATATATATATATATATATATATATATATATATATATATATATATATATATATATATATATATATATATATATATATATATATATATATATATATATATAATTTATGTCCATCTTTTGTTTTACCTTTGTCGCGCCCGGGGGGGTCACCCTGTTTTAGAAATTTGGAATAGGGGGGGTCACCCTGTTTTCAAAATTTGGAATAGGGGGGGTCAGCCACTTTTTGACGTCGGCAAAAAATAATCCACCGGCCCCCCCCCCCCAGGCCGAAGAAACTGACCAGTCCCTTATTGAAATAATCATTTGGCCGTATTGTGTACGGCGAAAAAAGAATGGCGTGCCACAAGTTTTTGAAAGCGTGTCGTGCCTAATATATTGTTTTGCCGCAAAATTTCACGTATTTACCAGTAATTTAAATGATTGTCAGAGGCATTGTGAGAGTATCATGTGGTAGAAACTTTCATTTTTGCTATTTGGTAAAGTAATGATAGAAATTTAAATAAATTGAAATAAAATTTAAATACAGCCGTTCAAAATGTATTTACACAAAGACACAAACGTTGTTGTTTTTTTTCGTCATCAGTGAGTGCTGCTAGTTTTGAAAGTATATGAGAGAATCCTTTTTTATGTTATCACCCGTAAAGTTCATTTCAATGCTGGCCATTACCTGGTAGCAGTGTTCAAGATGTGACCATGTTTCATTGTACTTGCTCACTTTCCAAAGTGTGTTATCATGCAATAAGTTGAAAAATGAAAGTGCCGTTTCAGTGTTTTCTGCTTCGTGCCACCCTTCACTCACGTTATTGTATCAGACACATTCACCCACCAAAAGTAGGTCCAACGATTTTCGAAAAATATATGACAAAACCAACATAAAGACATCTAACTATATTCTTTGACTTTGAAATTAAATATAGCCATACAGAGCATGACATTATTGAAATTTGCAATCAAGCGAAGTTCGTAAAAATGTGGTAAATCACCACATTTTTGTCACCGGTGGCAGTGGTGAAAGCGGGAGCAGAAGTGAAACGGAAGTGAGAGCGCCGCCACTGTTTGGAGTGTGTGATAGCCTACCAAGCATTGGAGTCTATGACTGCAGGAGTGCAGTTCTGCACGTTACGACTCTTTAATGCTCAGTAGCATAAAAAATAATTAACTGTTGTTCAGTTGAGTGCAAAAATCACTCAAGGAAGAACAAACGGAGTCAGCTTTTACCGTCTTCCCACAGAACAGCTTTTTCGAAGACAGTGGCTAAAGAAAGTCGGGCGAGTTTAAAAATCTGTAAAAGATACAACGTTATGTTCTAATTCTTTCAGGATGATTGTTTTATAAGGGAATTTGGGACTCTGATACCGATACAAGACGGTACTACACAATGCGGTTCGTATCTTGACATGCTGAGTCAGCCTACTATCGCCGGTTTTAACCAGATAAATATCAATATTGGCGATTTCGGGACTCTAAAATTCGAAGACGAAACTACACAAAGCGTCTCTTATCTTGACATCCCGGGTCTGGCAAATCTCCGATATATAACCAATAAATATAGGCAATTTCGGGACTATACCTGGTAATATTGATATTACCAGATACTGGAATGACTTTTTGCCTACTGTGTCTCGGCACGCCGGGTCTGAGAAATCGCCGATATTATATTTACCCGATAAATATCAATTGCGCTGGAACTCCTAGGCTAATATCGATACCAGGCGATCGTAGATTTACTTGCACTGTGTGGTGTTGGCATGCCGGGTCTACGAAATCACGGATATTTATCCGATAAATATCGGCGACTTAGGACTTGAACTCTGATACTAGACGATACTTTGTCAAATCGTGGGTATATCAGAGATTTCACCACCTAACAGATCTGACCACCCGAATACCTCTGCCCGACTCTTAGTTCAAAAATAGCATCCATGGCCGGTAGTCAAGAATACTGTATGTTTTACATTACTAGATTTATTATTATGCACGAAATACATTTTTTACATGTAAAGCATTTTTTTTCATTAAATGTCCACACGGGACTTCGTCGAGAGGGCCGATCGGATATCATCGGGACTCGGGAGGCCCTTGCACAAATTACATTCTTTACATGTAAACATTTTTACTTGGCGATCGGGACTTGAACAGAGGACATATCGGAAATCATCGGGACTTTGGGCTGGTCTTGTATGAAACACATTCCTTACAACAAGCTTTAAGACGATACTATTTTTTTAAATAGCGGGCAAATATTCATTATATCGGCGATTTCATCACTTTGTAGATCTGAGTAAGCCCGACTTCCTAAGTTCGACACCAGCTTCGAAAAATAGACGGCACTATAATAGATTTGTCAAATCGCGTATAAATATTTTCCGATACATATCAGAGATTTCGCAACCTTAAAGATCTGGCCAAGCTCGACTTACACGGCAACACATACAATCAGTCAATCATTCCGTATCATTCACGAACCAGAAATTAATTTTAAGCGACTGATACAGAAAACTCTGTTTTAGAAACGTAGCGTTGAAGGATCGCAGAGTCACTCAGTCTCTCCAATCCAGTTCGGGGTCTGTACAAGCACAGTGACTCCCTCCGCTGAATCATACACAAAACGCAAGCAAACAAGATATGAACGATGTTTTGAGATGCTTTCTAATTATTACATATCTTGGTTCAAATTAGTATGGTTTGATTTCAGTCAGGGAAAAGTAATACTCGATGTCAGAAATATCGCTGTCCGAACTCTTCAGAGTGGTCTTACGAACGCGCTGAACTGTTCACAGTACTCCTCCAGCTGCAAGCTACAATCGTCTGTATCGCCGATGACGTCACGCACGCTTCTCCCATGAGCCCTTTCGCGCCCATGGAATTCCGAGCTCATTTCCATAAATGTCGTCTACTTCAAAGTCTCTTTTCGTCGCGCCGTAGTCGTAAGCGCGTGCAATTATGTTGCAAATTGGAGCTGCATTTTACTCAAGGGTGATTTTGGAAGGGATAAACTGTCAAAGTCGCTGGACTTAGGTTTCCCTTTAACTTAGAAATCTAGAAATCATGTTGAAATTTGATTGAATGTTGAATGGAAGTCATGTCAACACTGGACATTCTGCAGAAATATCAAAATATCTCTTCATAAAAAAACATTAAAATTTCAACCGATGACTTTAATATTATGATTTTCAAATTCTTCACATCAAGAGGTAAAATTCTAACCCCAACATGGCCAGGAAAATATGAACATTTCTCAGAAAAATGAAATTATTTGTATTCTCTGTGTCAAAACAATTGCATCAAAACAAACCTGATCACAATTTCTCTACAGTTTCAAATATTCACTTTAAAAAATTACAAAATATCAACTGATGACTTTAATATTATGATTTTCAAATTCTTCACATCAAGACGTAAAATTCTAACCCCAACATGGCCAGGAAAATATGAACATTTCTCAGAAAAATGAAATTATTTGTATTCTCTCAATCTCTGTGTCAAAACAATTGCATCAAAACAAACTGATCACAATTTCTCTACAGTTTCAAATATTCACTTAAAAAATTACAAATTTTCAACTGATGATTTAAATATTATGATTTTCACATCCTTCACATCAAGAGGTAAAATTCTAACCCCAACATGGCCAGGAAAATATGAACATTTCTCAGAAAAATGAAATTATTTGTATTCTCTGTGTCAAAACAATTGCATCAAAACAAACCTGATCACAATTTCTTCACATTTTACAAAAAGTTGACTCTGAAAATAATACAAAATTTCAACCGATGACTTTAATTTTTACATTATTGGATTCCTTACATCAAGATGAGAAATTCTAACCCCAACATGACTAGGAAATTATGAATAGTTTCTGAGAAAAATGAAATTATTGACATTGTTCATGGCATCAAATCAAAGCGGATTACAATTTCTTCACATTTTACAGAAAATTCACTCTGAAAAAAAATACAAAATTTCATCCAAGGGTTTCAATTCCACTGGAGTCATTTCCTGACATCATAACGAGAAATTCTAACCCAAACTTGGCCGACAAATATTGAGTTTTGATGAGAAAATCAGGAAAATTGTGTCAGTCATGGTGGTGATGTGCTTGTAGGTTGTTCAGGTGTACAATTGTATTTGCTGCAATATTTGCATTGACTGTCTTCTCAGATTTCTTACTTGTAAATGACCTTGACAGTGAAATCACTGTAATCTGAATAAACTATTCTACCGTCTGTAAACACGGCAATGTACCGAGGGTCTCCACCTACAGTTACAGTTTCCTGGTATTCACCCTGTCTATCAAATTTCACTATCTTCCTATCATCTGCCACATAAATATTGTCTGCATTGTCAACTGTAACTCCCCATGGATACACTAAGTGATCACTTCCAAATTGATTCAATATTTCAAGATTACTGTCCAACACATAGATACCGTCTACATCACCCTGACATGACACTATGAGTTGATATTTGCTATTCATGGTCAGAGAGAAGGCCCACTGAGTTGTTGACTTGACATAATGTCCCCCATCTCCATTACATTTGATTACACAGTCTGCATCGTTGTCTGCTATGAAAACATTTCTGTCTTTATCAACAAATACACCAGTGGGGTATTTCAGTTTACCCATTGCTATTATTTGTTTCACTTCACTCTTTGCATCACTCACTACAATGCATTGGTTGACATCATCCGCTGTGTAATAGTCACCATTGTCTGCCATTTTTGTGTCTTGTGGACTGAAATCTTCAGGTAAGCCATGAACTGTGACAGATGTTAGAATCTGTGCAGTGTCTGCTGTTACTGTCTTCACACTGCCATGTACCCAGTCACAGACAAGTACATGTCCATTCTGGTTTATTGTCAATCCCAATGGGTAAAAGTCTTTTCCTGCTGATTTTTCATCGTCTGACAATAAAACCCTGACAGTGTTGGACAGTGGTTTGCCTGTAGGTGTAAGGTAACAATTTGCAAATGTAGGTCAAAGGTCGCCAGCTGATAAAACAATAGTACTGCCATTGAAACATGGTTTTTTGACATGAAGGTGACAATTTCTTGAAAAAATCTCATCAAGGAAAATATTAAATTGCTAAAAATTTTCCTCATTTGCATAATTAATTATATTACCCCTGTAAACAAACCTTTCAGGCTCGTCAACATATTTTTTCAATTTCAGCTGTTTGTAAATGTCAGTACATGTAGTTGTTCAATTGAGTGATGACAATAATTTTTGACATTCTAAAGATTTGGGTAATAATTAAAATTGCCGTGGTCAAGTGATTTGCATAATTAATGAATTTAGGTAATTAGACTGTATCTCCATAACAGATTGGTGTAATATGCTACAATTTTTTGGAATGGTCACTGAAGTCATGGTAGTGCCATTGTGTTTTGTTCAGTGAATTTTATCTCTGTCGTAATTACCAATTTGCATAATTAATTAACTTGGGTAATTAGGTTGTAACTTGATAATACTTTGGTGTAATACGCTACAATTACATGGAATTGTTGCTGACATTATTGTACTTTCATTGCATTTTGTCCGGTAACTTGCATAATTAATGAATTTAGGTAATTAGGCTGTATCTCAATAATGGTTTTGTGTAATACATTCAAACTTTGTGGAATAGTTGCTGCAGCCATGGTAGTGTTATTGCATCTTGTAAGGTGAATTGTAGCTCTCTAGTAATTACTAATTTGCATAATTAATGAATTTAGGTAATTAGGCTGTATCTCAATAATGGTTTTGTGTTATACATTCAAACTTTGTGGAAATGTTGCTGCAGCCATGGTAGTGTTATTGCATCTTGTAAGGTGAATTGTAGCTCTCTAGTAATTACTAATTTGCATAATTAATGAATTTAGGTAATTAGGCTGAATCTCAATTATGGTTCAGAGTAATTTGCTAAAATTTTGTGGAATAGTTCCTTCATCAACAGCAGCATCATTGCCAATTTTCCAGTAAATTTTATCTCTTTGGTAATTGCTAATTTGCATAATTAATGAATTTAGGTGATTAGGCTTTATATCCATAATTGATTAGAGTAGAATGATGCAATTTTGTGGAATTGTCACTGAAGCTGTGGCAGTGTTGTGCCTTTTGTCCAGTAAATTTTTCTCTCTTTTGTAATCGCTAATTTGCATAATTAATGAATTTAGGTCATTAGCCTGTAGCTCAATAACAGTTTGATGTAATATGCTACAATTTTGTGGATTGCCATACCATTGTGTTTTGTCCTGTGAATTTTATCTCTGCTGTAATTACTAATTTGTTAATGAATGTACATAATTTGGCAATATCTAGGGAATTGTTTGATGTAATCTCTGTAAATTTGTGGAATTGTTGAAGTTTGCTGCAGTGGTGTTGTTTTTATCTAGTGTATTTCATTTTTGCGTTAGTTACTTATTTGCATAATTAATGAATTTTGCTAATTAGACAATAACTCAATTTTTTGATGTACACTACAAATTCATGACTTCATTGTTCAGGTCATAGCAGGATTATTGTGTTTGTCCGGATGGTGAAGTTTATGTCTGTAATAATTACCAATTTGCATAATTAATATTTAGGTATCTGGACATTAGCAGTGATTTGATGAAGGATATGACCACAAGAGAATTGTTTTGACTGTCCTGTTAATTTTAGCTCATTTTGTTTTACTTTCCTGCATACTATATTAAGTTTAGTATGAGGCATGTATTGAAAGAATTGTGGACAATTGAATTCAATTCATTGATATAAATGTGGCTAGTGTTAACACGCTAAAATCTGGCCTTTCCTTGTATTTTCCCAACTCTACCATAAGAAGTGGTGTTGGATTCAAACTTTGTAAAGTGAATGCTAATCAGCTGACTATGCTTTTTGAGTGAAACAAGAGGACATGAGATGGTGCAGAATGTCAAAACCTTGAAAAAGTGTACAGCTGTTGTCACTTTCACTTCCTAATATTTATAGTGTTTCATGTACTTTGATGTTTTGATTTATTCCAGTGTCTCCACATATATTACACAACAGTGTGACATCACTGCACTGTGATTTGACGCATAAACACAGAAATCATCAGAGAGAGTGCTTTCCACACCTAAAACACTGACAGTATATTTACTGAAAACTGATATGAGTCCAGCTAGGCAAAGAATCAAAGATGAATTTTGAGATTTTGTTATGTTATTAAACTGTACTTTATCACCTATCATTTGATGTGCTTCTTTGTAAGATTCGGTCTCCTTAACTTAGCAAAAATGTAACAACAAATTTGAATGCACAAGTTAAATTTGAGAATGACCAGTGGTCCCTAGCATCAAAGATAGTAAGCTGTGTGAATATATAAGTGATAACCCAGAAAATCTTTTATCATAGATTTCCTTTAACCCTTTGAGTGCTGTAATATTACCCACCAAAATTTAAGTTCAACATTTAACATCTTTTTTTAAATATTTCTGTAAAAAGTTTTGTAATTTTGGACCAAATTGACATCACATTTCATTGGCTACAGTTTTTCATCATTTTGGCAAAAATAAAAAAAAATTGACTGGAGTATATTTCACTAAGGTGAAAAAAACGACTTAACGCTCAAAAGGGTTAATTGTTACATGTTTTATAGTAATCAGAAACTTGTGTATTTTTTGTTAAGTATTAATCCAGTATCATCCATTAATCCATTATCACTACAAAGGTACAGGGCTACTTTTGTGTAGGGAGGGGCTTACAATCACAACTCTTCACTTTTACAGATCTTACTCATTCACTTTTGAATTTATACCAGTTATAAGGGGGAATTAAATGAACAATTCGTAAATACAATGCTGAGTCATGTTAATATGGTATCTATACTGTTTACAGAATGCCCTGTAATTCCTGGCTGTGTGTCAAGTGACAAAGTGAATAAAATCTAAAGTCAAGTCTGTTGTTCACTCTTGATGTTCACAGGTGCTTCACTATTGATTTGGAATATTTTATGTACAAGACTTAGGTGTTTGAAATGTATTAAATGAACTCTCAGTCTCTGGTGTACATGATTGTATTGTTGGCTGATATGCAGCTTTCAGCAAACAACTTTTCTTCTGTAGAGGGCGCTGTGCAAATGACACCCTGCTCAAAATCAATTAAAAAAATCAATGTACGCTCTGTGTGTGTGTGTGTGTGTGTGGTGTGTGTGTGTGTGTGTGTGTGTGTGTGATGTATATATATATATATATATATATATATATATATATATATATATATACACACCATTACTGAACCAGTATATGATAGTCAATATATGAGTATACAAATGTAAGACTTGGTAAAATTTTACAATTCAGTTTATGGTTTGCTATTATCAGTCTAGTTCCTCACAGCATTTTTCCTTTCATCATACATACAGCCCTGCTGGTTGGTGTCCACACCGATAAACAACTGATATTGCTCTTAACACATCAAGATCAAAGCTCTTTAACAAGACTCTGCTTGGTAAACACAAGGTAAGATACATCTACACTATACATATGTAAACCTAAATTTCAATAAAATGTCTGACTCATATATCATCCTTCAAGTTCAATAGAACAGAACAGATTTCTTTTTGCATATGCTACTTGAGACATGTTCAAATTGTAATGAAACTATTTTAGTGGGGCTATTTTTTTCAATCTTCTGTCAAAAAGTCATATAATTTAAAACACTCATCAGTTAAATATTAAATTTGGATATTGCTTCCATCATCAAACTGCCCAAATATGATAGGATTCATACAATACTTTGTAGATGTGCTTTGTTGAAAATATTAAAATTATGCAATAGAACTGAAAAACCCATAATAGCTGCAGATTTTATGTAATTTTTTCGTAATTTTATTGTCAAACCAAAGTTGGTTCATATAACTGTGCTAACGGAAGGACATGTAGAGGTATCACTGCTCACTATTTGGACCATACCAACACGGTTGTGATTTTACAATTGGTTTATTACACATTCACAGCTATTGTGGCATTAATTGCTTAATTACTAGAGATTATCCCTTTTGAGCCTTTCATTGGACTTAAAACGAATTTCTCTACAAAAGTACTGTCAGCACAGTTTTCAAATGGTGATGTACTAGGCTCCCAGAGGTACACACTTCATTGTAATGGAATGGCGGGAATTTTACAGATTTTTTTTATTTTTGGGACGATGCTTGTTTTATAAAAATAATTTTTCTTGAAGCAATTGAGACAAAAATTTACTGCTTGAAGACTTTGAATTCTACATTCATAAAAGTACATGTACTGTGTTTAGGTAGCTTTTATGTAAACTACATTTTCATTGATATCTTTCAGGAGGTGATAAGGACTGATAGCAGTACAGAGAAGCCCTTACGGAAAACCTATGTCCACAGTAGATGAGAGTAGATCTACGGACCGTCTGCAGTAGACTTTATGTAGATCTACATCAGGGTTTTGTAGATGAACAGCCACAGCAGTTTGTCTACATGAAGCTTTGTCTACAGATATTGTCCACACCAGACATGACTATATGTCTACATTTCGCACTAACTTCGTCTACGCTTGATCTACACTGATCTCCATCCAATCTAAGGGAGTTTCATCTACAAAATTCACTTAGGCAAACAAAGACTCATCTACTTCTACTTCAAAAATCACCATCTTGTCTACATTTAATCTAATGTACTGTTTCTTGCTGTAACTATGTCCAACAATCCAATCCCTTCAAATTCTATGATTGGCAAACTGCAGGCTCCATGCGAGAAGGCATCAGTAAAAGACAAGACATTTTACCTTACATTTGAATATTTACTGTGCAACAATTGAGAGAAGAAATTAGTGAATTAATTTTCTTTTCATTTTAAGGCACTCCTGTTTAACTCGAGGAACACAAATGCAAAATATCACAGGGATCAAACTACAATTTTGTGGTAAAGTTAAAAATGTAAAGATTATCCAGTAATTAATTTTTGAAAAAGTGACTTTAAAGTGAATCACAATAAAAAGAATAAAAAAATCAATGTTTTCATTGATACTTTCTTCAGATGGGTCAATACAGTAGCATCTAACCACGGGCCGGACCCTGATCTAATTCGTAAGTTGTTTTTTTGAGTTATGTGACTAATTACAAAGCTTCATAAATATGCAAGTGAGCTATTTGTTAACTGATAACTTTATTTCCTCGGCTTCATATCCAACAAACAATCAAAAGAACCTGTTTGATATCCCAGCTGCTTTTAATTGTAAAAAATAAAATCAAAACTATCCTCGTATAAAACTTTCTGAGTATCATTAAGTCACTTCTGAATCATGTGAAAATCAGCAGCCATGGCCCTATCTCAGTCAACTTACAAATAATTGTATTGACATTGTTATCATTGCCACGTAACAGATAAGACTACAGTACAGTGTTATTATGGCAATGGCATGTCAGTACACATGCATAACACGAGTCATGCAGCTTTAAAAATTACCAGTACTGCTTTAAGTAATTTCTTCACCTGCGACGTATTTTCTTGCATTTCGCGCATGGACTGATCTCCCCACCACCTTTCAGCCTCCACCTCTTGCTCTTTTAGAGCAAATGACCTTGTAACTGGCTTCGATTTCCGGGTCAACTGTGAGAGTTGACCTTATGCGCATGCGCAATCAGAAGATGCCATGTTTTCAACGGTTCAGCATATCAATGCATATCGGGAGAGAAGCCAGCCTGCTCACCATTCGTACTTCGACAAATCGTATTTTCAAGCACATTTTCGTCATCTGTACACCTTGGAAACAATGTGACACCAATTCTGATGTGCATAGAAAGTGTTCCGATCGAGAATTACATCGGGTTGAGACATAGGTTGGCATCGATAACTTGACGATGGCAGTGCCTCTACACTGCCAGTATACAGCTGTACTGGTACTGTGGTAATTGTAATGCAACTTGTAAGGTAGGCCCGTGAGGTAGGCAAGGTTTTTTGATCGCCTGTTTTAATACCACGACCATATGAATTTTGATTGTGTAACATGTAGAATATTTCAGTTCTAAATTAAATTTTAATAAAGCGTCGTTGAATGTACTGAAATGCTTTGTATGCAGTTTGTTCTGTTATCATGTAATGATGTATGTACAGTTGAGAAAGATTTTGAAAAATTTGAGTAGGCCTAAGCATGCACAATGTTCTACTCTCTATTTCGACCTGAATACCACTCATGATCGGTCATTGAATGATTGATTTTTCCAGCGTGAGATATCTCATGTTATGCAAAGGTCCCATGGTGCTCAGTGAAGTTGCCACCAAATTACATCAAGTGGATGTTGTTGTGATATGCAATATTGTGATACTCATCATGAACTGCAGCCCTAGCCTGTGCTACACCATGGCCATGGGTCAATTTTTAAAGTCTAAAAATTGATTGACATGTTAACATACTTACATTTTCATTTCCAACACTTTTGCAAGATCTCCATGCCTCACTAATTTCTTGTTCTTTGTCTAAGCTACATCTTACACGTAATTTATTCCATCTACATCTTGTCTGCCTTTCATCTACATTTTATCTACTCTCTAAACTATGACCTGATGATTAATATGCACAAAAGTAGACGAAGCAATAGATCTACATCTTGTCTACATTTCATCTACCTGAGATCTAAATTTCGTCTAATTTTTCATCCACATTTTGTCTACATTTCATCTACTCTCTGAACTATGACCTCATTATAATGCACAAAAGTAGATGAAGCAGTTCATCTACTGCCCAATTAAAATAAAGTCTACTGTAGATCTAATGTGGACTAGATGTAGATCTCAATTTTCCGTAAGGGAGATGACTCCAGTGAGATAATCTTTCACAGTTATACTTGTAATGATGAACCTGCAGTGGAATTCTACTTGGACTGTGAGGGCAGTATTGATGATGGTGACTAGAGAATGAATCACAGCTGTCACAGTTTGAAACTGATGGTGATGGATATTCTGATTGACTTGTAATGATGAATCTGCAGTGGAATTCTACTTGGACTGTGAGGGCAGTATTGATGATGGTGACTACAGAATGAATCACAGCTGTCACAGTTTGAAACTGATGGTTATTGATATTCTGATTGACTTGTAATGATGAATCTGCAGTGGGATTCTACTTGGACTGTGAGGGCAGTATTGATGATGGTGACTACAGAATGAATCACAGCTGTCACAGTTTGAAACTGATGGTGATGGATATTCTGATTGACTTGTAATGATGAATCTGCAGTGGAATTCTACTTGGACTGTGAGGGCAGTATTGATGATGGTGACAACAGAATGAATCACGGCTGTCACAGTTTGAAACTGATGGTGATGGATATTCTGATTGACTTGTAATGCTGAATCTGCTGTGGAATTCTACTTGGACTGTGTGGGCAGTATTGATGATGGTGACTACAGAATGAATCACAGCTGGCACAGTTTGAAATTGATGGTTATTGATATTCTGATTGACTTGTAATGCTGAATCTGCTGTGGAATTCTACTTGGACTGTGAGGGCAGTATTGATGATGGTGACAACAGAATGAATCACAGCTGCCATAGTTTGAAGCTGATTGTGATGGATATTCTGATTGACTTGTAATGATGAATCTGCAGTGGAATTCTACTTGGACTGTGAGGGCAGTATTGATGATGGTGACAACAGAATGAATCACAGCTGCCATTGTTTGAAACTGATTGTGATGGATATTCTGATGACTTGTAATGATGAATCTGCAGCGGAATTTTACTTGGATGTGAGGGCAGTATTGATGATGGTAACTGTGACAAATGCCAGTTTAGAAACTGATAGCGATGGAAATTCTGATCAGGACACTGGAAAGCATAAACATTCCACTCTTGATGAATCTAATGGTGGTGACATTTGTGTACTACAGAATGAATGACAGTTGCCTATAATGACTCAGTGATACAGACACTCACACTCACTTCAGAGATGCCACTCTTGATTTGATGACTCTAATGATGGTGAATATGTGACCAAAACCACAGTTTTGAAGAAAATAAAGTTACATAGCCAAATGGAATTGATTACTTCTCCATTATGTATACCATGATAGAGTAAAGAAAGTGATGTAAACATACAGGATGTAGAAATGATGTGACTGGTACAGTACTGTGATCATGATGTGTTATAGTCCGTGGGCTGGAGGGGCCCACCGTGCACCCCCCCCATCCCTACTACATGGGTATTTTTTGTTCTTTAGGACCTGCTGAACAAGAAAAAAGATGTTAACATTGGATATTTTGGGATGCACTACCTATCTGGGCTGGTTTTTGATTTGCATGTACCGCAAAAAATGGCGAAAAATGGGTAGGGGTAGGGGGTACTATATCCTCCCCTACATTAAGTAAACTAGCATGAAATAGCACAAACCATACATTTTTGGAAAGCTCAGATTCTGCTCTTTATGACAAACACCAATTTTAGCAAAATTAATTTGTGTACATAGAATAGGAAGACTTAAAATGCATTTTTTGACAATTTTGAAATTTTTTACCCCAAATACCATGTAACAATTGTGATTTACTTTTTATTAAGCAAAATTTTGACAACTTTTTATGTTTGAATTATTTATTCCAACATATTAAACAGGAAAAAAAGTGTTAACATTAGATATTTAACTATACACTACTTCTCTGGAGTCAATTTTGAATTGCGTGTATCTGTATGGGGTGTGCAAAAGCTAGAGGTAGGGGTACAACATTCTTTCCTTGATGAAGTAAACTGGCTTGAAATGCCACTACCTTATAGTTTTAGAAAGCTGAGATACTGGTCTTTCTAAAATGCATAAAATTTTAGTAAAAAAATATGACGTCATAGAATTGGATAACTTTAAATCGATTTTTTCTGGCAATTCACTATTTTCTACCTGAAGAAAATACGATAACTATTGTTTCCTCCTTATGAAGCAAATCAAACAGATTTATGGATGTTCTTTACTAATTGCAACATGCTGAAGAAGAAAATAAATGTCAAAATTGGTTATTTACCATGCATTATTGTCTCTAGTCACTAAAATAGCAAATTTTGCTACGCTGGTATATCGTGAATGGGCATTTTATTGTTATGCAATGAACTGATGCACAGCCTTAAAAGAAGACTTTAAAACGTGCAGACATAGTCGTATTGCGATTTTCTCCAACAAGTAAATAGATTTGATGACTGTCTATTTTTATAATTTAATTTTAAATATTTTTCGATAAAATAATTTTGATAAGGCGCATTTTGAAAATTGTCCATGCCTCCTTGTCTTACTTATACAGCAAGCATTACTAACAATCTATTAGGCCGAGGCTAGAGGGGGCGTCTACATGCACCTTCCCCCCGCCCAACCCCACAGGATAACAAACTTATAATTTTCAGAAGCCTTGGGATCCCTAGAATAAGAAATGGGATTTTAACAGACAAAATATAGGGACTCAATAGCTGTTATGGTCATGTTTTGAAGGGTACCACAAAATCACGATTTTGTGACCCACATGGATTTCTGTCAAACCTGTCTTCTTGTACGTGATCTGCTGAGCTTACTGTTTAACATGACCTAGGTTATGGGGTATCATTAGAAAGGTGATTTATTCTTCTTGAAAATGGTATATAGCAATATGCAATACCTTCTATAGTTTTTAGAAATAGGGCCATAATTTACCCCATACCCCAAAGTTTTATGTCACAAATTACTGTCAAAACTAATCTAAATTCCACCAATTTTTACCTATACATAATACAAAAGGCAATACTGTGTATTACCTTTGTGTTATTTGCTACAAGTACATGTTAGAAATTTGGAATAAACTTTTAACAGAAAAAATATTGGGATCCTGTAGCTGTAACAGTCATATTTTGAAGGGTACCGAAAAATCACAGTATTACTGACTCTCATTCGTTTTTGTTAAACCTGTCTTCTTGTAAGTCTTCTGCTGAGCTTATTTTGAACATAACGAGGCAAATAGGGTACCATTAGAAAGTTAATTTACTCTTTTTTAAAATGATATGTTGCAATATGCAATATCTTCTATAGTTTTCATGAAATAGGACCAAATCTTACCCCATACCCCAAAGTTTTATGTCGCAAATTACTGTCAAAACTAATCTTAAATTCTACCAATTATTTACCTAGACATTATACAAAGGGCAATGCTTTGTATCAAATTTGTTTTATTTGATACAGGTAAATGTTAGAAACTTGAAATAAACTTAAACAGAAAAATATCCAGAAGCTGTAGCTGTAACGGTCATATTTTGAATGGTACTGCAAAATCACAGTATTGCCAACTCGCATACATTTTTGTTAAACTGTCTTCTTGTAAAGTCTTCTACTGAGCTTACTTTTTAACACAACGTAGTTGGGCAAGTTGGGCATCATTTGAAAGGTAATTTACTCTTCTTTAAATAATATATCGCAATATACAATATCTTTTATAGTTTTCATGAAATAGGACCACAACTTACCCCATACCCCAAAGTTTTATATTCCAAATTACCGTCAAAACTTATCTCAAATTCTGACAGCTATTTACCGGGACATAATATAAAGGGCAATGATTTGTATTAAATTTAGTATATTTGCTTTAGGTTCATGTTAGAAACTTGAAACGGACTTTTAACAGAAAAAATATTGTGATGCTGTAGCTGTAACAGTCATATTTTGAAGGGTACCACAAACTCACAGTATTGCCCACTCCCGTACGTTTGGTTAAACCTGTCTTATTGTAAGTCATCTGCTGAGCTTATTTTTAACATAACCTTGCTATTGAGGTATTGTTAGAGAGGTATTTTTTATTCTTTGAAATGACATATTGTAATATACAATATCTTCAGGAAATAAGACCAAAACTTATCCCTCACCCCTAAGTTTATATTGCAAATTGCTGTCACTACTAATCTCAAATCTACCAAACTTTTACCTAGACATATTACAAAAGGCAATGATTTGTATGAAATCTGTTTTATTTGCTACAGAGACAAGTTACAAATATTAGATAGACTTTTAACAGACAAAATATTGGGAATGAATGGTTGTTGCTGTCATGTTTGAAGGGTACTGTAAAGTCTCAGTCTTGCCACTCGTATGTGTTTTTGTTAAATGTGTCATCTTGTAAGTCATCTGCTGAGCTTACTTTTACTCTAACCTATCTTATAGGCTATCATTGGAAAGAAAATTTATTTTGCCTTAAAGTGACATATTGTAATATGAAATATCTTTAATAGTTTCATGAAATAGGACCAAACTTACCCCATATCCCAAATTCGCGAACTGCAAAGTTTTCTAACAGATGTAGTTTGCAAATAAAACTAAGGGCTGGGGTAAGTTTTTTGCCATTTCATCACAACTTCAGATGATAATGCACTTTATCATATGCTAAAAAAAAGAGTGATAAAAGCTTTGTGACGATACCCTACAATCTGCGTTACGGATAAAATAAAGGTTGGCAGATAAATTTCATGGAAACTTGTTGATTAAAATTTCACGGGTTTCAGCAACATATATCCTGCTGTCCTTCAACTATGATGCTAACAGCTATTAGATCACAATAATTATCCTGTTAAAGGTATTTTTCATAGTTTGAAATGTCTCTGTAACAAATAAAATAGGTTTCATACAAAGTTTGTCTTTTTCTTCATAGAATTTATCGAAATTAAATGATAGTTTGACAGTAATTTGCGACATAAAACTTTGGGGTATGGGGTAAGATTTGGTCCTATTTTATGAAAACTATAGAAGATATTGTATATATCAATATGTCATTTTCAAGCCAAATAAATTATCTTTCCAATGGCAGCCCATAGGCTAGCCTATGGTAAAAAGTAAGCTTAGCAGAAAACTAACAAGACGACACATTTAACAAAAACATATACGAGTCGGTAATACTCTGACTTCACGGTACCCTTCAAAACATGCAAGTAACAGTCATTCAATACCAATATTTTGTCTGTTAAAAGTCTAACTCATATTTTTGACATGTCCCTGTACCAAGTAAAATATATTTTATACAAAGAATTGCCTTTGTAATGTGTCTAGGACAATAATTGGTAGAATTTGAGATTAGTTTTGATGGTAATTTGCGACATAAAACGTTAGAGTATGGGGTAAGTTTTGATCTTATTTTATGAAAACTATAGAAGATATTGCATATTGCAACATATCAATTAAAAAAAAGAGTAAATTAACTTTCTAATGGTGCCCTATTTGCCTCGTTATGTTCAAAATAAGCTCAGCAGAAGACTTACAAGAAGACAGGTTTAACAAAAACGAATGACAGTCAGTAATACTGTGATTTTTCGGTACCTTCAAAATATGACTGTTACAGCTACAGGATCCCAATCTTTTTTCTGTTAAAAGTTTATTCCAAATTTCTAACATGTACTTGTAGCAAATAACACAAAGGTAATACACAGTATTGCCTTTTGTATTATGTATAGGTAAAAATTGGTGGAATTTAGATTAGTTTTGACAGTAATTTGTGACATATAACTTTGGGGTATGGGGTAAATTATGGCCCTATTTCATAAAAACTATAGAAGGTATTGCATATTGCTATATACCATTTTCAAGAAGAATAAATCACCTTTCTAATGATACCCCATAACCTAGGTCATGTTAAACAGTAAGCTCAGCAGATCACGTACAAGAAGACAGGTTTGACAAAAATCCATGTGGGTCACAAAATCGTGATTTTGTGGTACCCTTCAAAACATGACCATAACAGCTATTGAGTCCCTATATTTTGTCTGTTAAAATCCCATTTCTTATTCTAGGGATCCCAAGGCTTCTGAAAATTACAAGTTTGTTATCCTGTGGGGGGGGGGGGGGAAAGGTGCATGTAGACGCCCCCTCTAGCCTCGGCCTAATAGATTGTTAGTAATGCTTGCTGTATAAGTAAGACAAGGAGGCATAGACAATTTTCCAAATACGCCTTATCAAAATTATTTTATCGAAAAATATTTAAAAATTAAATTATAAAAATAGACAGTCATCAATAATCTATTTACTCGTTGGAGAAAATTGCAATACGACTATGTGTGCACGTTTTAAAGTCTTCTTTTTAAGGCTGTGCATCAGTTCATTGCATAACAATAAAATGCCCATTCACGATATACCAGTGTAGCAAAATTTGCTATTTTAGTGACTAGAGACAATAATGCATGGTAAATACCCAATTTTGACATTTATTTTCTTCTTCAGCACGTTGCAATTAGTAAAGAACATCCATAAATCTGTTTGATTTGCTTCATAAGGAGGAAACAATAGTTATCGTATTTTCTTCCGGTAAAAAATAGTGAATTGCCAGAAAAAAATCGATTTAAAGTTATCCAATTCTATGACGTCATATTTTTTTACTAAAACTTTATGCATTTTAGAAAGACCAGTATCTCAGCTTTCTAAAACTATAAGGTATGTGCATTTCAAGCCAGTTTACTTCATCAAGGAAAGAATGTTGTACCCTACCTCTAGCTTTTGCACACCCCATACAGATACACGCAATTCAAAATTGACTCCAGAGAAGTAGTGTATAGTTAAATATCTAATGTCAACACTGTTTTTCCTGTTTAATATGTTGGAATAAATAATTCAAACATAAAAAGCTGTCAAAATTTTGCTTAATAAAAAGTAAATCACAATTGTTACATGGTATTTGGGGTAAAAAATTTCAAAATTGTCAAAAAATTTCATTTTAAAGTCTTCCTATTCTATGTACACAAATAAATTTTGCTAAAATTGGTGTGTTTGTCATAAAGAGCGGAATCTGAGCTTTTCAAAAATATATGGTTTGTGCTATTTCATGCTATTTTGCTTAATGTAGGGGAGGATATAGTACCCCTACCCAACCCATTTTTCGCCATTTTTTGCGGTACATGCAAATAAAAAACCAGCCAGATAGGTAGTGAATCCCAAAATATCCAAAGTTAACATCTTTTTTCCTGTTCAGCAGGTCCTAAAGAACAAAAAAATACCCATGTAGTAGGGATGGGGGGGGGGGGTGCACGATGGGCCCCTCCAGCCCACGGACTATTATAGTTCTCTGTGTAATGTATGTCAGTTGTACTGTCATTTACAGCACATTTTGGATTTCCTTTTTCTCTTTTTCCAAGTTTTTTTCTGCTTTCTTCAGTCTTACTGGGTCAAAGCTTTTCTCTGTGTAAATCATTTGCAATGCATGATTACATTTCAGAAAATACTAATTTTCTCTGTGTTTATTGTAAGATGAACTGTTAACTATCAGGGCTCATGTACACTCTAAAACCTAGTGAAGATATGCTGGAGCATGTGAATATATCAAATGCATGATAATTTTATGTTAGGGTTAGGGATAGAAATTAACTATTAGCAGTGAAGATAATTTATGAAATATTGCTTATTTATTGTGTTTCCCTCAATTTCAAAAATTCCTGTAAATATGGAGTCTGATCTTTTCTGGTTAGTTAAAATATGTATGTATAAATTTACATGTAATAAATTATGTTATCCTTTCAATGTCGGTAAGAAGGTTGTATTATGGTTCTGAACTTTTGATGTTTTATACAATATTTTAATGGATAGAGAGATTTGCATTCTCCATTATGATACAAAAAGCTGAGAGGCTTCCAATAAATATAACACTAGATATAAGTACTGAGTTACAATTCAATGTGTTTCTTGACTCTCATGAAATATGAGATTTTATGAGATTATAAATTCTGTAAAATGTACAATGTCATGTATGTATGTATGTGTATATGTATGTATGTATGTACCGTATGTCTGTCAGTAGGCATGTATTTAGGTATGTAGGTAGGAAGGTATGTATGCATGTATGTATTACATGTAGATATGTATGTATGTGTATATGTATGTATGTATGTATGTATGTATGTATGTATGTATGTATGTATGTATGTATGTATGTATGTATGTATGTATGTATGTATGTATGTATGTATGTATGTATGTATGTATGTATGTATGTATGTATGTATGTATGTATGTATGTATGTATGTATGTATGTATGTATGTATGTATGTATGTATGTATGTATGTATGTGTATGTGTATGTATGTATGTATGTGTGTGTCTGTATGTTTGTATGTATGTGTGTATGTATGTATGTATGTGTGTAGGTGTATATGTATGTATGTAGATGTGTGTATGTATGTATATGTGTATGCATATATGCATGAATGAATCTATACATGCATAGAAGCATGCTGGCATGGATGCGTGTATGTCTGTCTACCTGTATGTATGTATATATGTATGTATGTATATATGCATGTGTATTTATTTATGTATGTATATGTGTATGAATGTATGCTTGTGTGTGTATGTATGTATGTGTGTGTATTTGAACGTATATATATGTGTGTACGTATGTAGGTATGTATTTATTTGTGTGTATGTCTGTCTGTCTGTCTGTCTGTCTGTCTGTCTGTCTGTCTGTATGTCTGTATGTATGTATGTATGTATGTATGTATGTATGTATGTATGTATGTATGTATGTATGTATGTATGTATGTATGTATGTATGTATGTATGTATGTATGTATGTATGTATGTATGTATGTATGTGTATCTATGTATCTATGTGTGCATATATGTATTCATACAAGCATGCATACATGGGTAAAATGTGTCTATCTGTCTGCCTTTCCATGTTTGTCTGTCTACTTTAAAAACCTTAGAATCACCTCATGTATACAAAGTATTGGGAATGCAGATTCACGTCTCGCTGAATGTGGAGTTTGGTGCAAGTGTATATTTCAATCCAAAGTTTGATGTTTAATGATGTGAAAATGGTGAGTAAAATATTATGAACATTAGTTAATCTTAATATTAATGTCAAGTTAATAAGTATCTTACAGGGTAACGTTTGTCTTGTTATTACAATATTTTATTTTATTTCAGTGAATTTTCTTTTCCGAAACTGACCATAAAATACTGTTAGAATATAAATTTGCTGGATCTCACAGCTATTGCCATTTACAGAGAGTCCTGTTTTGTTATGAAGTTTGAGAAAATACTGCATATTTTATGGCGTGTATTAGATTTCCAACTTTTACCTAATATATGAGCCACGCTTATCAGAGCACTGAGTGTAGTGATCCCCAAGTACAAATGTTTCTATGATAAATTAACATTTAAAACCAAGGACACAATTTTATATACTTGCAATTTTGCTTCTTTGAAAAGCAATAATATCTCTACAAATGATGTTTTGAAGTCACCTAATAAACATATTATTTGGTTTAGTTGCAGTAAGCATATGAAAATAATACAATAATTATCCGCATTGATTGTATTGTATAATACAAACTGATTTGCTTCGTAGGACAGCTTGTTGAAAACAACTATAAACAAAATATCAATGTGTTTTTGACTCGCGAGCTACAGGCTTCGTGACCCCATTAACTGCCAATTTTTTTCTCCCACCTGCTCTTCTCTAAATCTCCGCATTGTTTTTGTTTTCCGTGTTGTAGGAATAGAGCGAGGTACAATGGTTTTACTTTTCCAAACATATCATTGCTACATGTATCTACTTACCTCTTTGGACCTGCCTCAACTGATGATAGACTTCCTTCTGTTCATCAGGAATGTCAGCGTCATCAACGATTGCCTGGATACGCTCCTGTAGATCTTCATGTTTTGCGGTCAAACTGGCCTTGGCGGTCGCCTTCCCTGACTTTGACTGTACCAACTTCCTGAATTGCTCTATAATGTCTTGTTTCCCTTTGGTAGGAATGTCAAAGTCATGAACAGAGTTCTCAACATACTCCATGAGTACATCGCCCTCTATCACCAACTTTTGATCAGGCTTGCCGGTCTTGTCTGGACCCGAAGGCAATAACTTCTGGAAAGCCATCATTAATTCTTGCTTATTTCAAGGGGAACATCTACTTCATTGATTATTGCTCCTGTCTTTCGAACGAACTCTTGTCGATCAAAAACCAAGTCAGAATGAGTTGTGTTCAGTCGTCACAATTCTTTCGTAATCTGGATCAATTCATTTATAAGTTCATTGAGTTCAGATGTTCTGCCTTTTCTCTTTCTCTGACATTCCCCTTAGAATATCTCAGTCTCTAGCTTTATCTCTTGTCTTTGCCTGCTCCATAGTGACATCGGCCCTTTTTCTCAGAACATCGGATTCCTTACCTTGGCTTTCTTGATTGCTGGATGTACTAGGAATACTCTCTGTATCGTCTGCTGTTCCCACTATGTGTTCTATCGTTGACGACTCACGATCTGCTCGGAGAGGAATATGAAAATCATTGTGATGGCGACAGTCGTAATTTACGGTCAATGTGTGTAATTTTCTTTTTTTGTCATCTCCTTTTTAGCGTTTCCCAATATCTCTACCTGTCCTATTATTTGATATCTCTTTGTAATGCCTGTCTCTTTGCCTATTCCCTTTCTTTTGCCTGCAATAACACCTAATTTAAAGATCCAGACATACGCCCGCTCATATCACATACGCTCACTTACTAATGCACTCAAAAGTCGCCGTCGTATATGCATACCTTTTGCTCAACAGTAGTTTTTGCATTTCCCAGGGTTTCATCCCAGGGATACATACATTATGTATGTATGTATCTATGTATCTATGTGTGCATATATGTATTCATACAAGCATGCATGTATCAGTGAAGGTGAGTCTGGCCGTCTGCATTTCCATGTTTGTCTGTCTACTGTAAAAACCTTAGAATCGCCTCATGTATACAAAGTATTGGGAGTGCAGTTTCACCTCTCAATCAATGTGGAGTTTGGTGCAAGTGTACATGTCCATCCAAAGTTTGAAATGTAATGATGTGAAAGTGGTAAGAACATATTTTGAACAATAGTTAATCTTAATTTATTGTCAAGTTAATAAGTATCTTACAGGGTAACGTTTGTCTTGTTATTACAATATTTTATTTTATTTCAGTGAATTTTCTTTTCCGAAACTGACCATAAAATACTGTAAAAATATAAATTTGCTGGCTTTCACAGTTATTGCCATTTACAGAGAGTCCTGTTTTGTTATGAAGTTTGAGAAAATACTGCATATTTTATGGCGTGTATTAGATTTCCAACTTTTACCTAATATATGAGCCACGCTTATCAGAGCACTGAGTGTAGTGATCCCCAAGTACAAATGTTTCTATGATAAATTAACATTTAAAACCAAGGACACAATTTTATATACTTGCAATTTTGCTTCTTTGAAAAGCAATAATATCTCTACAAATGATGTTTTGAAGTCACCTAATAAACATATTATTTGGTTTAGTTGCAGTAAGCATATGAAAATAATACAATAATTATCCGCATTGATTGTATTGTATAATACAAACTGATTTGCTTCGTAGGACAGCTTGTTGAAAACAGCTATAAACAAAATATCAATGTGTTTTTGATAAACTAAAGACTCGCGAGCCACAGGCTTCATGACCCCATAACTGACAATTTCTCCCACCTGCTCTTCTCTAAATCTCAGTATTAATTTTTTTACGCTTTTCCGTGTTGTAGGAATAGAGCGAGGTAAAATGAATCGTTTATCAAAACATGTTGTTTGCTACATTGATCTACCTACCTCTTTCGACCTGCCTCAACTGATGATAGACTTCTTCTGTTCATCAGGAAAGTCAGCGTCATCAACGACTGCCTGGATACGCTCTTGTAGATCCTCTTGTTTTGCAGTCAAACTGGCCTTGGTGGTCGCCTTCGCCGACTTTGCCCGTACTAACTTCCTGAATTGCTCTATTATGTCTTGTTTCCTTTGGTAGGAATGTCAAAGTCATGAACAATGTTCTCAACATTCTCCATGAGTACATCGCCCTCTATCACAACTTTTGATCAGGCTTGCCGGTCTTGTCTGGACCCGAAGGCAATAACTTCTGGAAAGCCATCATTAATTCTTGCTTTATTTCAAGGGGAACATCTACTTCATTGATTATTGCTCCTGTCTTTCGAACGAACTCTTGTCGATCAAAAACCAAGTCAGAATGAGTTGTGTTCAGTCGTCACAATTCTTTCGTAATCTGGATCAATTCATTTATAAGTTCATTGAGTTCAGATGTTCTGCCTTTTTCTCTTTCCTCTGACATTCCCCTTAGAATATCTCAGTCTCTAGCTTTATCTCTTGTCTTTGCCTGCTCCATAGTGACATCGGCCCTTTTTCTCAGAACATCGGATTCCTTACCTTGGCTTTCTTGATTGCTGGATGTACTAGGAATACTCTCTGTATCGTCTGCTGTTCCCACTATGTGTTCTATCGTTGACGACTCACGATCTGCTCGGAGAGGAATATGAAAATCATTGTGATGGCGACAGTCGTAATTTACGGTCAATGTGTGTAATTTTCTTTTTTTGTCATCTCCTTTTTAGCGTTTCCCAATATCTCTACCTGTCCTATTATTTGATATCTCTTTGTAATGCCTGTCTCTTTGCCTATTCCCTTTCTTTTGCCTGCAATAACACCTAATTTAAAGATCCAGACATACGCCCGCTCATATCACATACGCTCACTTACTAATGCACTCAAAAGTCGCCGTCGTATATGCATACCTTTTTGCTCAACAGTAGTTTTTGCATTTCCCAGGGTTTCATTTTTTTCTGATGAGGCGTCTTGCATATCTGTGGATAAATTTGTGATGAAAGCTTTATTGACGCTTTGTAGATGCCCGGCAACTTTTTCTTGAATGTGCTGTCTTATCTTTCTCGCACGTTCCAATGCAGTCGGATTATTCCGTTTGACGGACGTCATTCGTTTAGCCAACCCTGCCATCCATGGCAAGTAGTCAAGAATTCTGCACGTTTTATATTTTTACATTTATCCATGCACGAAATACATTCTTTACATTAATACATTTATTACATGAAAGGTCTGCACGAAATACATTCTTTACATTTAATACATTGTTTACATTGTTTACATTAAAGGTCTGCACGAAATACATTCTTTACATTTAATACATTCTTTACATTTATGTCACGAAAGGTAGGGTCAACAGCTGGGTCTAGCTGGGCTTGCACGAAATACATTCTTTACATTTAATACATTTTTACATGAAAGGTCTGCACAAAATACATTCTTTACATTTAATATATTTTTCAACGAATGTCCGTACGAAATACACCGAACTCTCGGGCCTTTCTCGGGAGTTATCGGACATAATCGGGATTTTGGGCGGGTCTTGCACGAAATGCATTTTTTACATTTAATACATGCTTTAATTTTTTACATTTAGTACATGAAAGGTCTCCAAGAAATGCATTTTTTTACATTTAATACATTTAATACATTATAACATGAAAGGTCTGCACGAAATACATTCTAAGGTCGGGTTTGGTCTAGCTGTGCTTGCAGGAAATTCATTCTTTACATTAAATTCATTCTTTACATTTAATACATTCTTTACATGAAAGGTCTGTACGAATTACATTCTTTACATTAAATGCTTTTTCTTCATAACATGTCCGCACAAACTATCAGGACTTGATTGGGAGGGACGGTCCGACCTTATCGGGAGTCTAGGCGGGCCTTGCCCGGAATACATTCTGTATAATTAATACATTTTGTGACAATGTCCGCACGTAAAACACGTTACAGGGGCCGTGGTTGAACTATCTGGACTTCGACATGGCATAAGTGTGAATGGGTGCTGAATAACAATAGATTATGTAACACTTTGTCCTGTCAAACTTGTCCTAAGCGTCGCTCAGCGGGAATGTACGTTGTGCTAAGACAATTTTCGCCAATTTTGAACTTTTATAAGCCACATCTACAACTGCCCCGAGCTTATGATGTATTTTGTGCAGAACTTTCATGTCATCCATGTAAAACATGTAAAAGTGTATTAATTGTAAAGAATGAATTAAATGTAAAGAATGTATTTCGTGCACGCCCAGCTAGACCCGCCCGACCATAGAATGTATTTCATGCAGACCTTTCGTGACATAAATATAATAAAAATGTATTAAATTTAAAGTATGTATTTAGTGCAGACCATTCGTGACATAAATGTAAAAAATGTATTAAATGTAAAGAATGTATTTCGTGCAGACCTTTCGTGTAAAAAATGTAAAATGTATTAAATGTAAAGAATGTATTTCGTGCAGACCTTTCGTGTAAAAAATGTAGAAAATGTATTAAATGTATTAAATGTAAAGAATGTATTTCTTGCAAGCCAAGGTAGACCCGACCCGACCAAAGATTGTATTTCGTGCAGACCTTTCGTGACATAAATGTAAAAAAATGTATTAAATGTAAAGAATGTATTTCGTGCAGACCTTTCGTGTAAAAAATGTATTAAATGTATTAAATGTAAAGAATGTATTTCGTGCAAGCCCAGCTAGACCCGACCCGACCAAAGAATGTATTTCATGCAGACCTTTCGTGACATAAATGTAAAAAATGTATTAAATGTAAAGAATGTATTTCGTGCAGACCTTTCGTGACATAAATGTAAAAAATGTATTAAATGTAAAGAATGTATTTCGTGCAGACCTTTCGTGTAAAAAATGTATTAAATTAAATGTATTGAATGTAAAGAATGTATTTCGTGCAAGCCCAGTTTGACCAATCCGTGGCAAAACGCGTCCAACGGTTTTCCTTTGATCTCGTTTTCAAATGTAAAAAGGAATAAAGACACTTTTTTATGTTTTTCATTAAAAGGTCATCAAAAGATAATTGGTCTTAAGCTCGTTTTCATTAGGTTGTTACTCATTCCGAAAAATTTATAACATAATTAGGGTACCCCTCTCACCAAATGGGGGTCTAATTGCGTCCATTCGTTTCATCGTGACTGCCTGTTAAGTACTTAAATCACTAGACACTCCAAACAAAAATGTTCGAGTGTCTATGCCTAGGGAAAAGAAAACATGAAAATGTGGTGTTTTTGTGTTTTCATTTTCAAATAATCTTTTCCTCTTTCAGTGTTAAAGTATGCGTGTTCTATCAAAAGTACATGATACTTTTTAAAATAGTCCAATCCTAAGTCGGAACTCTGATTTGATGCAACTTGTAGCGCCAGGCATGAAAAATAGCCTTTTCTATCGAAGATTTTGTCGCAATTGGCCGAGGGAATGTAGCAAACTTTAAAATTCTGATGATGAAATGTCCGGAACTGACGCCGCGTGGGACTGACAAAAAGTGTTGCAACTTTAAGGGACGTAATTAAAACTCGTCAAGTAGACGCGCCTACATAGAGAGGCGGCTTTTCTGTATTCGATAACTTTGCTCAAAGTCGCACATTTTGCCATGGTTCGTTCAATTTGTGTCCATTGTGTAGTTTCCCGAGCGTTGGTAACGTTCGTTTGTTGATAATGAAAAGTGGTCGGATTTTAGCACTTCCAAAATGTTCTGTTTAGGGAGGGGGGGGGTGAGGTCAAACGCTATTACCCCAGCCCAATTTACACCACTTTTTAAAAATAAAAACTTCCAGTTTGGAGTCGCGGATAGACATTATAAGCCAATGGGCTGACAACAGTGAAATAAATATGCCAATAAAAACTAAACTTCGGGCGGATGCACTATTTTGCGGGCTGCAATCCATTTTTGATATATTTTGTCTTTGTGTAAAATGGTGAATACGTATGCTTACATGTTTTTTTTTTTGCGGAAAAAACGCCCAAAACAATTAGAACATTGACTTTATTCGAATATCATGGTAACACACCGCGCCACCAACGTCAGACAGCCAGCCACTTCCTATCCAACCGTACTGTAAATTTTTTGCCGCGTTGAGCAAATTAGTTGTTTGCCGAAATGTCTAAAATACCCCTGGAAGTTACCACTTTAAGGAACACCCTGCATACGTCTGCACCCAAGATTAGTTCGAGAACATTTTTAAAAGATACCTCAAAATGGTTGTACCACCTTTTACAATCTGTTGAAAACAGTGCTAATTTTTCAATTTGGCGGGAACTCAATTTTAAGTAGCACAATGTCTGCGTAAACAAAAGTGGCGGAATATTTGGACAAATATAACAAGTTCGGCAATTAATTGTTACATTGTAGCAAACCTAAGTAATTAAATGTGCGTACAGTTCATGTACTTTGGATAGAACACGCATACTTTAACACTGAAAGAGAAAGAGATAATTTGAAAATGAAAACACAAAAACACCACATTTTCATGTTTTCTTTTCCCTAGGCATAGACACTCGAACATTTTTGTTTGGAGTGTCTAGTGATTTAAGTACTTAACAGGCAGTCACGATGAAACGAATGGACGCAATTAGACCCCCATTTGGTGAGAGGGGTATCCTAATTATGTTATAAATTTTTCGGAATGAGTAACAACCTTATGAAAACAGGCTTACGACCAATTATCTGTTGACGACCTTTTAATGAAAAACATAAAAAAGTGTCTTTATTCCTTTTTACATTTGAAAACGAGATTAAAGGAAAACCGTTGGACGCGTTTTGCCACGGATTTAGACCCGACCCGACCAAAGAATGTATTTCATGCAGACCTTTCGTGACATAAATGTAAAAAATGTATTAAATGTAAAGAATGTATTTCGTGCAGACCTTTCTTGTAACAAATGTAAAAATGTATTAATGTAAAGAATGTATTTCGTGCAGACCTTTCGTGTAAAAAATGTAAAAAATGTATTAAATGTATTAAATGTATTAAATGTATTTCGTGCAGACCTTTCGTGTAAAAAATGTAAAAAAGTATTAAATGTATTAAATGTAAAGAATGTATTTCGTGCAAGCCCAGCTAGACCCGACCAAAGAATGTATTTCATGCAGACCTTTCGTGACATAAATGTAAAAAATGTATTAAATCTAAAGAATATATTTCGTTCAGACCTTCGTGTAAAAAATGTAAAAATGTATTAACTGTATTAAATGTAAAGAATGTATTTCGTGGAGGCCCAGCTAGACCCGACCCAACCATAGAATGTATTTCGTGTAGACATTTCTTGGCATAAATGTAGAAAATGTATTAAATGTAAAGAATTTATTTCGTGCAGACCTTCGTGTAAAAAATGTATTCATGTAAAGAATGTATTTCGTGCAGACCTTCGTGTAAAAAATGTAAAAAATGTATGAAATGTATTAAATGTAAATAATGTATTTCGTGCAAGCCCAACTAGACCCGACCCGACCAAAGAATGGTTTTTGTGCAGACCTTTCGTGACATAAATGTTAAAATGTATTAAATGTAAAGAATGTATTCGTGCAGACCTTTCGTGTGAAAAATGTAAAAAATGTATTAAATGTAAAGAATGTATTTCGTGCAAGCCCTGCTTTACCTGACCAGACCATAGAATGTATTACGTGCAGACCTTTCGTGTCATAAATGTAAAAAATGTTAAATCGGCAACTATTGGCCATAGCTTAACCCTGCTGGATCTCTATCCATGTCTATGGCAAGTTCTTGTGCTTCGACTATGCGAAAGTGTTCATCTACTATCTCGTGGCTGTGGGATCTTCGAGGAAAGACAATGGGTATCGCTGCGCACATAGCTGCCATGGTTAGGTTTGCATAACTTGTTGAAGAAGGTGGAATCAGTACAAGATGAGAAGAGAACAGCTCACGATTAAATTCCTCAGTAGTTTTAACGTACGTAGGCGTGATCTTTAAATCAGGGCTTCTCTGCAGCTTTTCAACGATTTCTTCCTCCTTACTTGGTGGTATTCCGATTATATTCCATGCCGGTGGCGTTTCATCAAGTAGATCGAGATTTTCAGCGACTGTGTTTATGGCACTAATGATGACATCAAGTTTCTTGGGATCTTCAAATTCGTATTCTTGGACGATGGATAGAATTTGGAATGTTTCATGTTTAGCAATTGGCAGCGGTTCTGATATTGGGGGCAATAAGTATTCCTCAAACACCGTTGGGGAAAGCAGCTGTTGATTTGAGTCTTGATAAAGTCGCCTATACCTTGCGTAAACTCTTCCTCCGACTGAAAATGAACACTTTGCATTCTTAAAATCATCTGACATGATTCGCTTTCGAAATTCCACTTCCTCCTTACTACAGCCGACGACCAAAGGCGTTATGTCATCTTTATCAAAGAGAATGATCAGATAACAGGACGCCGTTGGAAACACTTTACACGTTATTTGAAAGGCAGCTTCTGAGGTGAAAGCGGTGAAGCCAAACACGAATTTGACATTTGCTAACTCTTCTAATTTCGGATAATGTATGTTATGGTACATTAACCAATCACGATGTGGCTCTCTGAATTCAAATACGCCTGTTTTTGTCGGAAGATGAAGTGTTACACCCATTTCTTCGGCTTCGCGTTCTTCTTCTTCTGTTGCTTGTAGAGCTGTACAATGGACAGATATTCCATGTCTTGTAGTAGTCTGATCACTTGATGAAGACCATCGGTAACCTCGCCATGAATGTATGGTCCCCATCGATCATATTCGATTACAGCCTTATATTCCATACTCCTGTGAATAAAAAGTATATTTGACCATTGGTTGAAATTCATAGACAGTGTTGTGTATGAACTTAAGATGTATTCTTTATTAAATTGTGCGCGTTTCTGATCAAAACACCTTTACCTTGCGTCATAAATGTATCAGAGCTGCTAAACTGCTGTACACTATTAGTCATAGAGCTATAATATCAATGAAAAAAACAAGTACATTTTGAATGCGCATTGTCACCTTGAAACAGTCTTATTTTACCGGCCTCGAACTTGAATACTTCGAGATAAAAAGAGGTTTCCCTTCACATTTTCTACTCAACCACAGAGAAAGCCATCTTTGTTTATGTTCAATGCATCGAGCAACTTTCCATTGGTCTGTTTAACAATTTTGACATTGGAAGAAGCCATCGATCACTGAATAGTCGTAAAATGACATAAATGCACAAAACTGATTTACCTATCTGACCGTCCATGTCAAATAGAAATGGCGCCCTTTCTAATTTGTTTAACTTGTTCCCCCAACATTACAATAATCCTAGATTTCGATTTAACTCAATGATTATGCACCAACTGCAAATTGCTTCATTTCCTTGAGAAGCTTTGTCATGCTGATATCAGGATCATTGACATTGAAGTGATTGAGAAGTGGGTTACATCTGACACTTCTCTTCTCTTCACATCGAACTATAGAGGGCGATCGTGTCACCTGACGTACAGCCGTAAGATTGCTTGGCATATTTGTTGTTGTGTTGGATGGTTTATATGGTAGCTAAGCTTAAGAGTGTTGTGTGTAGTTTTTTCATAGCCACACTGATGTGAGAATTTTCTCCTGCCATTATCAGTGGGGGTGATTTGTCACGCTATTAACGATGCGTTGCCTTGCTAGCGCACTGATAGGCGTGTAGAGAGCTTACCTTTTGATCTTTTGATCTTTCAACCATTTTCCCGTGAGCCGACGTCCACGATCTCTGCAACGTTTCCCCTCTTGCGTAAAACGTATTGAATTCTTTTGATCTGTCTAAAGTTCAAAACCGAGCAGAAACAGTCGACGGCCTTAAAAACGGCTGAAATTAGATGTTGCCACATTCGACATAATTAACGGAAGTAAGAGATGAGTCATAGGTAGTCAGAGATAAAGTAGGTACATATTCATTTATTCAAAGACTAAGCTATTTCATTATTTTGCGAAGTAAATTAAAAAACTGACGGTGTCGTAGTACACTACGTAAAAGGTCCATGGACAGATTAACAGCGGTTCTAAAGCGATATCCCTTGACACGAATGCGATCTACACGCCTCTGCATTGTGCTACGAATGCACAAATATGAAATACATATGAACAGGACCCGAGGTACATTTTTTAAGAGTGGGTATTTTTCTTTATATTTAAAAAAAATCCATTATGTACCATAGAAAGTCACGCGATTGAAGTAATACATTACCTAAAAAGTTGAATACAGCAGACGGAGCGTAAAATTATCCAAATTTTCAAGGGACACCTTTGAAGTCAAGAGGACAATTTGAAGTCGTACTGATTGTCTTTTTTCAATACTTAAAAGTTGGACAAAAAAGAGAGTGTGCTCTTGTCTTATTAATACCTGATACTTCGAAGGTCGCATGTTACATTTTCAAGTCAACACATTCTTTCAATAACATAAACGATGATGAATACAGCAGAGAAAGCGTAAAATCATCCCAAGTCTTCAGGGACCACTTTGAAGTCAAAAGGACACTTTTGGAGTCAAAGTCATTGTGAAGATCCAATACTAAAAGTTGACAAAATTCAAAGGAAGTGTACAAAAGTCCTATTAATACCTGATACTTCGAAGGTCGCATGTTACATTTTCAAGTCAACACATTCTTTCAATAAAATAAACGATGATGAATACAGCAGAGAAAGCGTAAAATCATCCCAAGTCTTCAGGGACCACTTTGAAGTCAAAAGGACACTTTTGGAGTCAAAGTCATTGTGAAGATCCAATACTAAAAGTTGACAAAATTCAAAGGAAGTGTACAATAGTCCTATTAATACCTAATACTTCGAAGGTCGCATGTTACATTTTTCAAGTCATCACATTCTTTCAATAAAATAAACGATGATTAATACAGCAGAGAAAGCGTAAAATCATCCCAAGTCTTCAGGGACCACTTTGAAGTCAAAAGGACACTTTTGGAGTCAAACTGATTTGCTTCATTCAATATTAAAAGTTGACAAAAATCAAAAGAGGTGTACTATAGTCCTATTAATACCTGATTCTTCACGGGTCGCAAGTTACATTTTTCAAGTCAACACATTATTTCAATAACATAAACGATGATGAAAACAGCACAGAGAGCATAAAATCATCCTAAGTCTTCGGGGACCATTTTGAAGTCAAAGGGACACTTTTGGAGTCAAATTGATTTTCTTTATTCAATACTAAAAGTTGACAAAAATCGAAGGAAGTGTACTATAGTCCTATTAATACCTGATACTTCACAGGTCACATATTACATTTTCAAGTCAACGCATGCTTTCAATAACATAAACGATGTTGAATACAGCAGAGAGAGCGTAAAATCATCCCAAGTTTTCGGGGACCACTTTGAAGTTAAAAGGACACTTTTGGAGTCAAATTGATTTTCTTTATTCAATACTAAATGTTGACGAAAAAGGAAGTGTACTTTATTCCTATTAATACCCGATACTTCACAGGTCTCATGTAACATTTTTAAGTCAACACATTATTTTAATAACATAAACGATGTTCAACACAAAGAGAAAATCATCCCAAGTTTTCGGGGGCCACTTTGAAGTCAAAAGGACACCTTTGGAGTCAAACTGATTTTCTTTATTCAATACTAAATCTTTGAAGGAAGTGTACAATAGTCCTATTAATACCTGATACTTCACAGGTCGCATGTTACATTTTTCTAGTCAACACATTCTTTCAATAACATAAACGATAATGAAAACAGCGCAGAGAGCCTAATATCATCCAAAGTCTTCGGGGACGACTTTGAAGTCAAAGGACACCCTTTGAGTCAAACTGAATTTCTTTATTCATACTAAACGTTTACAAAAATCGAAGGAAGTGTACTATAGTCTATTAATACCTGATACTTCACAGGTCGCATGTTACATTTTTCAAGTCGACCCATTCTTTCTAAAACATAAACTATGTTGAATTCAGCAAGACAGTGTACAATCATTCGAATTTCTCGGGACCACTTTTGGAGTCAAACTCTTTCTCTTTACTCAATACTTAAAGTTGACAAAAATCAAAGGAAGTGTACTATAGTCCTATTAATACCTGATACTTCACAGGTCGCATGTTGCATTTTTCAAGTTAGAACATTTCTTCAATTACAAAAAAGACGTTTAATAAGGCAGACAGAGTGTACAATCATTCGAATTTCAAGGGGACCACTTTAAAGTCAAAAGGACACCTTTGGTGTCAAACTGATTTCCGTATTCAAAACAAATTCAAAGTTGACAAACATCCAAGGAAGTGTACTATAGTCCTTTATACCTGATACTTCACAGCTGGCATGTTACATTTTTCAAGTCATCACATTCTTTTATTTACCTTAAAAGAAGCTGAACAAAGCAGTAGGAGCAAATAATCAAGCGGACTTTCTGTGGACACCTTTACGGACATTTAGGAGTCATATATTTTTCAATACCATACAAAATGTTTGATAAATCAGGAGAAATGTAGAATAATCCTACAAGTAACTCTGACTTATAAACTCAATCTTATACACACATACAAATAGATATTAAGCATTATTTATCGAAAAAAAATATTTGACTGTACATAAATTTTAACAGGAGAGTTAATGAAGCACAAGAACAGTTTTTCTCTATAAAGTAAAATATCTACTCTCAATAACCGGAAAATGAGATAAACGGTATAAATTTCACAAATATGAAAGCACATTACCTAACGGCCAATACAGTCCTGCTGTGCTATATAGGGAATAACTTTTTGTGACATATATGTTGATGAAGATGGATACCTTTGATAGCACATTTCAAAAAATGTCAAAAAACCTGCATTACCACTAATACAAAATTGAAAATATAATTATAATTTGAAAATCACAGTAAGATTATCCCTGAGAACAAATCAGCCAGAGGTATGAGACGAGTAGTGTTTAGAGAAAGAGATTTTTTGATCAAAAATGGAAAACATAGCATCAATGACACTTGGCTCACGTTTGATTTGATGTAGAAGGCGACAGTGTGTATACTTAATTAAGGTCACCCCTGGCAACATGCATTCAAAGTTTCAGAGGAAGTGATTTTTGACCAAACATGGGAAAAAACTTTCACCAAAAACTTTAAGATACTCAACCAAGGTTGCCTCTAGATACATTCAAAACGAGTTTTAAAGCAATCAGAACATTTACTTCAAAGAAAATTATTTTTTGACCCCCAAAAAAAGAATTGCCCAAAATGCCAAAAATACAAAAATGAAAATTTCACCACAAATTTAAGAAATCAAACCTAGGGTCAAGAGTATAAAGTTTCAAAGCAATCCAACAAGAACGTTGAGAGAAAAACATTTTTTGACAAAAATGGAAAAAATTGCCCCAAAATACAAAAATGCAGATTTCCTCCTGATTTCAATGTATCATATTATGATAACCCTAGAAACCTGTATACCAAACATCAAAGCTATCAAATGAGTAGTTTTTTAGAAATACTTTTTTTGACCAAAAGTGACAAAAATTGCCCAAAAAGTACAACATTGCAAATTTCATAAGAATTTGAATACATCACATTTTCATTAACCTTATGAACCTGTATACGGAATATCAAAGGCATCAGATGAGTAGTTTTTGGAGAAAAAAAATTTTGACCAAAAATTGAGAAATTACCAAAAAATTACAAATACAAAATATTTACTACAATTTTACAAACTTGACTGAGGTCATTCAGAGGAATATGGATACCAACTTTCAAAGCAATCGGACAAGTTGTTTGAGAGGAGAAGATTTATTGACTAAAACTGAAAAAAATTACCCCAAAAATACGAACACGCAAATTTCATACACAGTAGTACATACCTAATTTAGAATACCTAAAGGAACCTACATACCCAGTTTCATCCAAATCTAACCAACGGTTACTGAGTTTTAGCAGTTTGTAGGATTTTTCTTTTTTTCCCCTCATTTGCATAGTTTTGACACTGACATGTTCATTTGAACCAATGCACATCTCCACCCCTGGGTGCACCTATATTCCATATACTTAGACGGTAGCTGCTGCGGAGTTTTTGATCTGGACGTACTAACAGACAGATAGACAGACAGACAGACATACGTACATACATACACGCAGATGACATGTAAATGAGATGCAAATGAACTGATTCACCTTATAAGATAAGCTCTCTTTGGTATACCAAATGAGAGCTCACAAGAGAGTGACTGATGAAGGAACCCCATTTTAGGTTCCGAAACACCGTTAAGACGAATCATTCAATCAACAAACAGGTTTACCGGGGACCCAGATCACATGACTAGGATCAAAGCACTATCGATTCACCAGTGTCTCACTATGTATTCCACAAAAAACAAGTCATTGACAATGACATAGTCCCCACTTGTAATAGGAGTATTAGTCTTGATGGGGCAGGGAAATGTGGTCATTCAGAAGTATCACTGGAGTGTATATGTTGAGATCTATGGGCACATAGGTATATGTTGTTGTTTCCAATTTGAAACACATGAGGCATGTCTAAGTTATGGTTCTAAATCAGGAAAAAAATCAGACCTCTAGCTGTATTGGCCAGCCATGAAATACATATGTGCATAATAAATGAGGTACAAGATGTGACATCTTAAGGTCTAATATCCTATCAAAATTGGAGGGTATAGAACTTGTGGTTATATCAAGGTCAAAGGTCATCGAGGTCACGTGACATTTTGAAAAAAAAATTGTATTGCTAATTAATCCCTATATGCCAAAAATTAGACCTCTAGCTCTATTCGCTTGCCCAGAATTAGATGTGTGCATAATTAATGAGGTAAAGCGTGTGTTGTCATAAGGTCTCTCATCCTACTAAATATAAAGGACATAGCACTTGTGGTTACTTAACAGCCCAGCCGGCCCTGCCATGCAGAGCTAACGCAGGGCTAGCACTGCATGGCAGGGCTGTATGTTACCTGTGTTAAACAGCGTGGTGGGAGGCCATATAGCGCCGGTAACACACAGCCCTGCCATGCAGAGCTAACGCAGGGCCATCATTTAGCCCTGCGTACAGGTCTTACACGGCCTCCACCAGGCCGTGTAACGCCGGGCAATCAGTACTCGCATGAAATGTAACTTGAAGAAACAAGATTGAAACTATATGACTGTTTGAGGTGGTACTCACTCAGATGCTGATGGGGTTTAACCATGGAGATTCGTACAGTGATCGGTAGGTCGCCATGGCTCCGTGTAACAAGATGGCCGCCGTGTGCAGCGCAAACTCCCATGATGCTAATATGAGACACCCTAACCAGGTGAAAAATATGACGTGCAGTTTTGGCTGAATTAGCATTGTAAAATACATCGGAATTTTGAAAAAGTAATAAAAGTGAGCGCATATATCAAAAAGGACCAAAATAACAAAATAGTATTGCTTGAACATTCAAGTGAATGTATGTAGTGCGATATGTAGTTTTGCATTAAAGTAAGTACAGTCTACTCTGTTGGGTCGGAGGCTTGAACATTCAAGTCTTGAACATTGAAGAGCGACTTTAAAATCCAAGTTCAATTAATTATACTCATTAGATTTAATGCTATAAAATTAAAGCCACTATCTTCATGGCAATACTCATAGAGATCTGAGTCTTCAACATTCTGGTGATCAGAATTAATTTTGATAAGAGACTATAAAATAAGTCTACAAAAAGATGATCTTTGCCTGTAAAAACTCAAATACCGAGATTTGTATCACCATCTATATGAAATGAAGGGACTCCTCTTTTTCATCAATCAAACAAATGTTCACGTTCTAAGTACAATTACACATCTTTAGTAAATATAATATATTCAATAACATTAAAATCTTAAAAAACGAGGTACAACTGATGTAACCAATGTAATTAACTTATTTCATTTGAAATTTATTAAATATTAACCATCGTTGTTGCCTAAAATACTGGAATAGGGTCTGGCTGAATTTAACAACAGCAAATGAAAGGCTTTTGAAAAGAGATTATTTGACGAAACGAGTCATATAATATGGAGAACACAAAATCGATTGTTTGCATCTTTGAACATCTATTTAATTTCGTCACAACTCAGCCTCTTACCCGAGGTGTATCTTCCAGCAAATGCTATAAGAAGACATGCATCCGTTTTCCAGTGTTTGTAGTAGACATACCGTATTGTCTCGTTCGCGATATCATACGCTGGTACGTCAAAAATGATGCGATCGGAAGGAAGAGGTCACCCTTATTCATTACGTGAGGTCATGATATTGGTTGAGTAATTCCCTTCTTACTTGTCAAGGCACTTGAAAGGGACTTTGGTATGTGTATTATATCAGAAATATTTGGCGACATGTGTTGAAGTACTTAAACAATTCATTCTGAACGCCACCAGAACATTGCAAAATTTGTTACGATGTTAGCAGTTTTGATCAGCATATTACATAATAATATAATGGACACATCAGATAATGATCTCCTAAGGTTAATCAGCGTTGACATGTCAGTGAGATATTGTTCGTTTTATTTCTTCTTAGGCGTACGATGGTATTCTGCCACATTTTGTAAAGTTAAATGTAGAAATGACATGTACAATAGGCAAAATACACACATCTCCATGTTGTTTCCATATTCCATGCAGTTGACCAATATATGGCGTATATGTGATATCTGCTTCCTTTTGACAAATGCTGCAACCATAACATCGATGTTCTGTCGGACACCCTTGTCTGTTGTCTTTTGTGTTTATTTTGTATTTCCTTGTGTATTTCCCTGTGAATAAAAAAATTTCCTTGCTTAGATAGCTTACCAAATGCTTGCCGTTTAATGAGTGCCAATTAAGGAAGAATAATAATAAATATATTTGAATATTAGCAATTATCATTAATGTTAATGAGGGGGAGGGGTTGTGACTGTGATGTCTTCGCTAGGTTACCGGCTGCTTTACTTTGAGCTTGAATCCGATCAAAAGTCTACAAAAACTGACATCATGGCACTTTGCCCTTATCACTTTTGGAGAACTCTGTTAAATATATTTGAGTACCACACGTAATTGTATGAGACAAAGTGGAAACAAAATCACTGACGATTTATATTAAATTTGTACATTCATAAAACATGGGTCACCTTACAATTATCATTTTACTTGATAGGTTTAATTCAAACTGGCTGATTTGTAATGATTACTTTATTGACAAACACGGTTCAAAAGTTGGTGAATTAGTAGTATCTGAATGTACTCTGTCACATTATGACTTGTTAAAGTTAAGATAAACAGTTAACCAAATTACCTCAGAACACACTCTCTCTTTCTGTAGCAGGTCTGCCATAGCAGCCATTTCTTCATCTGTTGTTTCAGGTGATTCTTGTTCCACTTGCTGATATTTCTGAAGTACTACAAATCGCCATATAGGCATATCACCTGATTGTACGCATGTGGATCTTTCAATTTCATCAGAAGCTGTTCCCAGGACAATTGTTGAGTAGTTGTCAAATATTGGCTTGATTCCTCAATGCTCTTTTGTAATAATTCCATTTCTTCCAGTCAAATACTGGCTTCACAAATCCTGGACTGCCGGATGGCACCATGATTTCCCCCAGCTGGTCCCTTTTGAATAACTCCAAACCACCCTCTGGGTTCCAAGAGGAAATATTCCCGTCTGACCATAATCTGTACTTCATCAGGACACTGCAATTTTCCTTAGTAAACCTATGAAAGACAGTATAATACAATGTGTATGATACTAGAAAATCACATGGAAATTCTATTGTTGATTGTCCTAAATGTGTTTGGTAGATCGATCGACAAAGACGGAGGCTGAGTCAGACCATTTCAATCGACAAGGTATGAACATACAATAACATAATAAGGTAGGTTAGTTTATACAATCAGAAAGTTTACCTTCTTATTTACATTCTTTAAAGCCTACACCTGCCTTTTGTCTAAGATTGACCGTGGTTCTTCGTAAGCGTATGGTTGGTTTTTCGACCGCATACACTTTCCGATACATCGAAATATGTTTACGAACTTAAAGTATACATATTTATGATTGTCTCTTTATCCGGTCGAGTTGTTTGAAATAGGAGAGTTTCCGATGCAATATAAGTCGGAAGTTAGAGCTATATAGAACTATTTTCAATTATAAAAAAAATATTTTTCGAAGAAATTGAGATTGTAGAATCAACAGGGGTGTTCAATTGATCTGATTTTTACCGTCAGTCATTCATTTTGAATGAAATCATGCAAACAAAATGACATGCAGTTACTACTACGGTCCTATACATGCCATGAATTTGAACAAATCACTGCCATTGTCTTACATCACTTTATACTCACGAAAAATTGTTTGCCATGCATACTCAAAGGAAGTACCATCTCTTTATGTAAATGCGTGAACGGGTGTGAGGGAATGGCAAGTGGCTATTGTTCACGTTGTTATTGTTCTTCTTAAGTTTTAAGGTGGACATCATAAATGATTGATATGGAGAGAACTTTGAACGATGGAATCAACGCCGAGCAAACCCTCTCAGGAATCAAATAAAACTTGCTTTTACATGCGAAATATATTAATTAATACTAAAATCAGATCACAGATTGGCCAATTTTGACAAAATTCTTATAAACACGTCTCAGAAAATCCGGAGAAAGGACAGTGATTAACTATTGGTGAAGTTCTCAGACGTTGAATCAAAGAAAGTACTTGACAAATACACTGCATTTAATGAGATTGGGCAGAGGATACATACGGTTATTTTTGTTACGTTTCGATGGTTTTAATGTTTGTCGATGTCAGTTCCAGTGACTTTGTCTGACACACAGGCGTACGGAACGTTTCGTAGATCGTCGTCGGATGGGAAGTGACTGACACTGTGAGGCCGAAGGCCGAACCTCGGTACTGTATAACATACAGTATCGAGGTTCGGCCTTCGGCCTCACAGTGTCAGTCACTTCATACAGAACCGAGGTTCGGCCTTCGGCCTCACAGTGTCAGTCACTTCCCATCCGACGACGATCTACGAAACGTTCCGTACACCTGTGGTCTGACACTAGTATTACGAGTCAAGGCCAGCTATCTGTCGAAGCTATCGTTGTACACATGCATCGTATGCACGGTTACACGTGGTTCAATACACAGCGGCTGCCGTGGTATGCATTTTCTATGCATGCCACGGCGGCCGCTGTGTATCGAACCACACGTAACCGTGATCGTATGCCTATGAATAAGACTCCTTAGCAAGTTATGAAATATCTATCGGCTGTCCGCGAGACACCATAAAATTTTATGAATCGAGGATAGATTATCGACCTCATCTCTTTTACGAGAAAGGGGTAGACCAAATTTAAAGCATTTTAGGCCAAGGTCCCGCATAAATTTTATTTCCATGGAAAAGTACACTTAAGCTGGCATGTGAGCTTATCAACGCTCACAGTCACAAAGTCATTTCGAACAGTGGCTACATTTTACCATATGTTAAATTCCATGATTAGGCAATCACTCATCGGATTACGTCCCGGAGAACGTCACTGATAGCATCGCAGTCACTGCACTCACCAGCAGTGTTTGAATGACTCTGCTATTTTTGGGGATCATGCGTGCACGTTAATGTCGTGATTTTTAACAGGGAAGTTGAACATGCTTCTAGATTCTCAAGAAATATCTCGAAAATAAGGGTATCAAGCAAAGCTAGAAACTAGCTTTATACGGCCTCCCACCATTGCGGTGGGAAGCGTATAAGCCTAACGCCGGTAACACACAGCCCTGCCACGCAGAGCTGAGCTAGAACCGAGGTAAGGTTTATTTCGACTGTCCCGTAATTGATTTCCTTCATATCACACTGGTGTTGATTTTTGTTGACTTGCATTTACCGAAACAAATTAGATTTCTAATGTCTTGAAATAAGTGTAATATGTGGGGCTCACGTTGTCCGTGGCAGTCTGAAGTGGTAGGCGATATGTCCATGATTAGGCCTGTGTGATTACAAAACTGTTTGAGATTATGACAGAAAACGATTTGAGTATTAAATGCTGTTGTTACAAACGATAGCCATCTACCTTAAAATATATACAAGTCCAGTGTTTTGTAAAAACAACTCTTTCACGGCTAACATATTGCTATGCAATGTGATGTAGAAGGTCGTCGACTCCACGTTTAGTGACGTCTTGTGACGATTTTCGTTAGAGCAGTATAACAGTTGGCAATCTCATTTGACAGTGAAAAGGCTGAGACTTTGTCTGGTTTATACGATTGAAAAACACATCGTCTAGAGTACTTGGAATCTGAATTTTTCCTATGGATACCGAAGAACTCACTTGAGAAGTAACAACAAGTGCAAATAGAAGAAATTATTTCCAAAGAGGCCATATTTCAAATAGGATAAATACGGAAGACTGAAAATTTCTTTCTAGTCAATGTACATTTCAAGCTACGAATGTCTAAGGAAATTAACTTACCTGTTTCTCTTTTAGCAGGGTCCGAGTCACATTCTGCTGCTTGAGATATTTTTGGCCACATTACTGCTGTACTGACGAAATACTTCGTTCTGATTACGTGGACTGGTTAATTTTCACCGGAAATAATACGCGATTCCAATGATCCGTTTGCATGACAGCACATTGTCCAAATATGTTTTCTATATTCAAGTTCGGAGTTTCATTGCAGCCCATATATTTCTTTTTTCCTGGGCGAAAAACTGGCAGATTATGATGTTGACGAAATGTAGTCAAGCGTCAAATGTCTTACTGTGGTCGTACGCTGCATCACCAACGGATTTTGGCGCTCATAACGTTGATTTGAATAGGAACACCATATATGGCCCAGAGTTATGCAACCCACAAGATATGATAATTGAGGTTGTATGCTACTGTTGTGTTTATCTCAACCTCAATCTTTTCGCTCAGAAAACAAAATACATTCCCACCAGAGGAACTTTGACTATATGATCTACGGAGAAATTTCAATCCAAGCACGATTTTACACATTTTAAAATAGGGAAGGCGCTTTGGCGGAATTTGGCGAACTAGTGAGATTTTGTCAACCTAAACATTTTCATAGTGAGCGTATTAGTAGCTAGCCGATCAACAACGGCAAATTTTTATTGAGTCAGACTGAACCCTTCTATTTATAAAATTTCTTTTATTCTATGTGCTGAAGGTCCTCGCAGCGTAAATTGTTGCCTTCAACACGATTGGAACTAATTTGGGATAATTGGATTTTGATATTTTTCAAATTTCTCAAAAGTGTTAGGTGCCGTATAGCTGAACGTTACAATATTGCAAATTACTCATAAAAACAAGTGTGTAATCTAAAAAGAAAAGCAGATGAGATTATATTTGAAGGTTAAATCGGCATTACTTCAACATCCAATTATCCCAAATTAGTTCCAATCGGTTTCTTGGTAGTCCAAGTCGATCAAAGGTCAAACCTTTGTAGCAGATAAAGCATCGGCCTTCGAATTGGTATCCAGGCAACGGTGCGAGAACCAGTAGTATCTGCAATTACATTGGTTGAGTGACAAGGCTTTTTTAGCGGGAGGTGCAGCCGGTTTACACAGTCTTGCCAAACAAAATTAGTCTCCACTGCCAACAACTGTAGCAAAAATGGGATCCCCTCAAGCCAGAAACCTTCGCTGTAAAATACCATTGTTATTTTCATCGGTATGTATTTCGTTCGCCGTTCAACGGTTTCTTGTCGTGCTCTACCGAGGACAGAGATCAGATTGAACTTGAACAATGAATGGAAGTTCACTTGAGCCAGATAACATTGATGAGATCGAATCTACTGGAAACGATTTCTCTGCAGCAAAGAGACGGACTTTAAAACGACCGAGAGTTTGGGCTTCTTGCAAAGTGGCATGTGGCTCTAAAAACCGAACTATCCAGATGTACGATACTTTGATTGATTCACATTCTCGCTGACGACGACGCATATGGTATTTTATACCTCCATGGGTACTTGTAGTAGTACACGTCAGCAGTAATAGGATTATTCTTAACCGGAGGATGATTCTAGATCACCGAGACAATCATCAGCCAATAATTCTCCGCAGAGGTCAAATTTCACAGTATACGTCACCCTATTTACGGACAGGGAGACTCAGATGATAAACATTAAATGTGAATTATCGTGTGGACATTCAAGGAAGCTTGCCGATTTGATAACACATCTAGATAATTCATGCTCTTTTATGACGTGATGGGAGAGAATACAAACCCACGGTATGAGAGAAAATGGCGCAAAAATTATCAGTTATGACGGTGAGTAATGAGAATTAACAAATTTCACTGATATGTAGAGGAATTGATTTCGAGCTCTTGCAACGGAACGATTTACAGTGTATTAGTACCTAGTGTTTATTAGCATTTTGATAGAATGGTGATGCTTTTCTATTTTTTACATCCATGCTTGGATCAACTTCAAGTTGTAAAGACGTACAAGGGCTTTGACCTACGTTATCAAACGCAAAGTTCTCTGACCTGTGGCATCATGCCGACCGGATGAGATACGGTCTTACCAGATAGCGGAAAGCGTTATGTAACAGTAATTTTCAGTAAGGCCAGTCAGCCAATTCTATGGTGTGGTCTCAACTGTTGATTAAGCCCACTCGTTGACTCAGGAATTTTGTTTGTACCAAGGCAAAATCAGCTCATCCGAGGGCTGACGAGAGTTTACGATCGGCATTTTGTGTTCAAGATTGAGACAACGTGACGTTGCATAACGCTGGTCCATTTTCAGCAATCTTGGTCAGACAATCTGTCATTGTATCTACATATTACCCACCGGGAAAAAAATGTGCGCAGACCCAACATTTATTTTGTATTTTCTTCCCATAACAATGTCTCTTTCGGTTTATGAAAACCAGTACGTGCAGCTGATTTTGATTCCGCCAGACCAACTGTGTGTATTGAATACATACGTTTGTGTGATGTAGTCGGATACCATTACAAATGTTATCGCTTCAATAAACAAAGTCGAGTAGAGTTTTTAAATGAATGGAAGTAGTATCTTGTGTCTCAATCTTGGACACAGGATGCCAATCGTGATGGGGTCTCATTTAAAACACTTAATTGGTAGGATCGGTTTTTTTCTTTATACAAGCTGATTTTCTGATTGCATAACAGTGCGATTGTAATTGTGATTGGCTGAGCTGAATTGAGGATGAACCATGACAGAAATCACCATAGGTCGTATGACAGAAAATTATTACCACCTGTATCGGTAACAATAACAATGCAATTATCAACGTTCTACGAGCTAATGATTAAAGGTGGGATCGATTGTTGATCGAGTTATTTATATCTGAATATATTGTTGCGAACTATATTTCTGTCGACTAGGATTGTTCAAAATTTTAGCTAATTCTAAAAGTTTTGAACAGTATTAAGTCGAATTATGTCTACCGTCGTCTTATATCCAATAAATTGATCAGTGTGTTTCCTTTGCAAGTTCATCATGTTTGATAAGAAATTTTCACTTGCGATTACTCAGTCGATAAGTGTAAGAAAACATGGATAATGTATCTTTTTGAAGAAAGTGTGCTTGAATGTTTACGTTCTACTGATGAAAGAATAGCTGCAACTACTTTATACCTTCTATCACACAAGCAATCGTGAACATTTCTTCAAGATAAGGGAACACTTATGGCAGTAAAAATGCAGTGTGATTAAACTCTAACAATCAGTCCAGCAAAATTTCTACTTTAAACCTATTTACAATTACTATATGTCAGCAGTACATAAAGGTCACGCTTCCGATTAGATATTCCGATCTCATGCAATTTTTTTTCACAGCCAACAACAACATGTTAAGATAGCTAAGGTGATTGGGGCAAAAAGGTGTGAGTGGTGGCTGGAAGAATGGGGGGGGGAGGTATTCGAAAATTTTGGTGATAGTGAAGGGGAGACTCGAAAGTTTTGATCTACCTATAGGTGGACCCGAAAAGTTTTGGATTTCGTCTTACTTTTTACATTTTACAATTCCGAGGTAAAATGCAATGAAAACTGCATAATATCTTAATGTCATCAAATTGTTGTAATGTTAGTAATAATTAACGAAATCAAGATTAATTTTGTCACATTTTATGAGTTTCATCATCTCGGAAAAATCTAAACATGACTGTAAGATTTTTCGTAAAAAACATTACGGGACAGAAGCTGAAACTGTTGATACATGTAATTTTTTTAATATTTCTGTTGCTCCCTAGAACATGCTATAATTTAGTTTGTCGACAAAGCCGTTCATGCAATGGAAGTCCAGACTGAAAGTTATTTAATTGTAATTGATTCTAATGCACAGTAGGCTTACACAGGCTGTGTTGGTAAACTGAATGCTTTACAGTTAAACATGCTGTGGGGAGTAGAACAAGAACACAGTTGTATAAACTGAAAAAAACATTGACAAAATTTTCAAGGTTAATACAGCAGCCCTTCTACTACAGTGTCACTGTCACTGCATACTGGCAGTGGCAGAGATAGCTCTGACTCTGATGTAGTTGAAGAAGAGTTTGGGTTTAAATGACGCTCATGAGAGTGAAATATACTTGTACATAACATCATACCAGAGAGTAGCCAGAGAGCAATCTGATTAAAATCAGATGTAGAGTACGGCGACGTCTCTGTACTTGCGCGGTTTTCTCTTGCTGTCGCCTCTCACTAGTAGTAGTGAGAGGCGACAGCAAGAGAATACCGCGTAAGCATAAGAAAACGTCGCCATACTCTACATCTGATTTTAATCAGATTGACCAGAGAGCAACACATTATATGGAAGACCGGGAGACTTCCTTTGAAAATATCAGGATTCTGGCATATAAGAATAATCAAATACTATTAAGAAAAGATGGGGTTACCATGCTTGATTTTCTAAATTTTAACATTCTCGTAGTAAAATACCACAAAGGTAAAACTTAGAACATTTAAGACTCTATTTAAATGAAAAAATATGCGACTAACAGGAATTTTTTTTGGACCAAATTTGCTTATTTCACCCAAAATTTCAGAGATTAAACGTTTATTGTATGCAGTAATTTGTCAATTTTGAGCAACATCTATGTCATATATGTCTTGCACTTTTGAAAAAAAACCAAAACATTTTAAGATGGTTAACTATGATAGGTTTTCACAATTTGGCAAAATGTTGCCAGAAATTCACAATCAGCATATTCTCTCATGATCGTCATTATGTGAGCGCTTCCACAGGTGCCATTGACCTGGCCAGAGTTGGATTAACTCAAATTGACTCAGACTGATAAATTCAAAAAGTCCACTGATGCGTTTGCTCTACAACTGCTAATAACACGCAGTGTCGAACATCTGCGAGCAGAACTGCGCAACGCATGTTTATTTTTATTTTCCGTGAATCCCTAATAATTATGCCGTTATGTGATAATAGCGGGAGACTTAGATTTTTTTGACTATGTAGACGGGGGGACTTTTGAGGGCACTGAGGGATATGGAAAAAATAAGATTTTCCATCCCGATGCCTCCAGCCCCCTCCCCCCACCGTTATTTGTGAACGCAGCGTAATGTCCCTATCAGTCCTTAGTGATGTTCCTATCTCACTGTAGTAAGTATAAAAAGCAGGTTTACAATCTTCTTCCGATCTCTCTCCACTCCCCTTGTTCTTGTAAACTTTGCATACTCAAATTTTGAAATCGACTGTCGCAAGTCTTGACACACATGGATACAGAGCAATATCACAGCAACTGACTATTTAACAATGTCTGTCAGTGTCAGCATGTTATATGTTCACCTATGAGAAAAAACATTGCAATACTCGAAGGCACAATTTTTGTAAAGTTTCCAAATGAAGAAAGTCATGATTGCCGTTGATTAAGAGAATAGATATCTATCGTGGAGTACTGTACAATCACACATATACGGTATTTGTTTGTCTTTCATTGTCACAGTTCATCTAAGATCGATTCTTTTCTGATGGTGTTCACACTCTAAGAGCCTTCAAATTGTTTCTCTCAGCTTATATTAGTAATGACATATTCAATCTGACTGGTTTCTGTCTGCCGCAAGTGTTTGTTTTGTTTTATTCTGCACTGGCAGTACAATTTTAGTTACCAAGATAGGGAACTTGTTTGGTGACCTGTGAAAAAAATTCAAAAGAGTTGTCATCTTATTGTGTCGGCAGAACTGTACGAAAAAGTTTAGTTTGTGCATCACGCGTCCGGGAGTGACACTATACGATCGGAAATTCTACAAAGTGTGGTACGAGTATACGGATTTCTTTGCCTCTATATTGTTTAAGTTGTTTTACAGGAATAGCGTGGTGTTCACGTTATTTTCTTGCAATAATTTCTACGAGTGAGTTGTTTGCAGTGAGACTCAATAGCTTATCCTCTAATAACCTCCCGTATCGACATGTGTAATTCTTTGCTGTACGGTATACCTCAATATTCAATTAGTCGTATCCAACACATACAAAACATTGCTGCCAGGATTGTTACCTTTCAAATCGCCATGCTCACACTACTCCACTTTTACAGGAATTGCACTGGTTGCCAGTTCATCAAAGGATTACTTTAAAATCTTGATAATCTCTTTCAGATGTGTTCATGGTTCTGCCCCCAAATATCTCACAGAAATGTTAAGTCTTTACACCCCAAGGCGTAATCTACGTTCGGCAGAGCATTTCAAGTTGTGTTCGGTCAGAGTGAGAACAAAGAAATATGGTGACAGAGCTTTCAGTATTGAGGGTGTTGTTTGCTCTTGTTTCCGCTTTCATGTTGATTGGTAAGTTTTCTTTCTAGTCGCATTTATTGGTGTTAAGTGAGGCACTGTATTTTTTTGGATTTCAGAATCTTGTGTTTTCCATTAGCGTTACTGGGTTTTGATCTGCAGACATTAATGTTTATATTTTCTGTCGATCGAGCTGTGTATTGCCTAATCCGTATATGATTGTTGGGACAGCTAGTGTTACGCTTGTATGTATATGACGATGGATACCTAAAAAGTATTCTCGTGTACGTAAGCTTTCGACTTAAACTTGCAGAGCAGGAATAAGTAAGAGTCATAGTTAGTGAAGGGAAAGCAACTCCACACATCGTTCATATATTGGTGGTTTTGCGTTAAATGTATACAAAGTAGTCTGTATTTTTTGTTACACTGTCTGGTGTATAGAGCTGATTACGTTGAGTGGAATTCCTGGAAACATGGAAAATTATACAGATTTGACAGATTAGACACTAAAAACTTACTTTGCCCCTCCGACTGAAATTTGTGATCAGTCGCGCCGTTTATTTGTGGCAGTTTCAGCGCGGGTGGCTATTTGAATAAACATGCATGGTGTTTTCTATAAGCATCGGTATCGTTTCCGAGAAAGATATAGTGCCAAACTTTCTCTTATTAGTTTAATGAATAATTTACTTGAAGAAGTCGACCAATGAGATATGAAAATTTCATTCACTGCATGAACGACCCTTCCTCAGCTGCTTGACGAAAGGGGCCCTCTCCCATATGTTTTATTCATATATTTATTGTAGGTTAGTTTGCTACTTTAATTTTGATTGTTTATCGTAGTGTAAGTTTTTAGTGTCTAATCTGTCAAATCTGTCTAATTTTCCATGTTTCATTTTCCGTGTTTCCGGGAATTCCACTCCAACCAACGTTTAACCAATCGTAATTTATCCAGCATAGTTCGTTCAAAGGAAATACCGCAGCTTCCCATCCTGTTTCTCAGCTGTCTATAATTGTCACTATAAGATCACCGATTATTTGAATGCTAGCCTAGATTCCTTTTCCGTCCGCTTGCCTCCGTACCTCCGCCCCCACTACTAGTGGGGACGGAGGAACGGAGGCAAGCGGACGGAAAAGGAATCTAGTGTAGGCTATTTGAATGCACACACTGCCAAAGGAAAGTTATACACGGGCTGTGTACCTCTATTGTGACCTCTTTCCGGTTCCTTCAAGCGTTTGACAGGCGTTTCCTCGGTTTTAATGTAGGAGACGTTTGTAACGCCGACGAACATTTGAAATGTGTCGAATTTAGCAGTTTTATATTGGCATTTTCCAAAGAACGTAGATTTACAACCCGATACAGCAGAAAATTGTATTGTTGTGTTTTCAGTTTCAACCGCCAAGGTATTCGGCTATGCCGACATCGACTCAGCCGAGTCCAATATTACTGCAGCAATGAAAATCATACCGTATCAGTATACAATGTCATGTTAAAAAAAGAAACGAAAGTGCGATCAGTGACCTGCCACCACAGGCCAGTGATATTGTCATATGTTTACGCTATTATTTCGGACTGATGACGTCACCTTGACGATCGAACCTCCCATCTCAGACTAACCGGTCTATAAATAACAATGACGTTTTCCATAGAGGCTACAGTGAACCCCTCTTGCAACAACAGGCTTGTGGTATTTTATTAGAATTGAATTGATGTTGCAATATAAAACAACAGAAAATCTGCAAGACAAATTGAAAGGTAAAAGTCACTCTTTTAGATGTAAAACTAAACTACGTCAACTCATTCTAAAGTACAACGAAAAAGAGCATTTATACAACCCTATTGATTCTGTTCTGCAATAATGATTATTTCAGGACGTTTTTGGATTTCAAATTCAATTAAGGTTTACCAAAACTTAATCGCTTAGTTTTTTCTAAGTTTAATTTAGCATTAAGGTGGTTGGAAAGGCTATTTTTGCACCAATTCTTTTCTCAGAGTTAATGTCAAGTTTCAAGTGTTAGAATCAAGATATAATGGTGATGTCACCGTGACGTACCTGCCATCACAGGCTGGTCGGTCTATAAATAACATTTTGTCTTTCGTAGAGGTAACATATTTTGTGAATTATCCTAATTGTAGACGTCGCAGAAAGCTCAGATGTGCAAGTTTTTATTTTGCCGCAGTGATGCATATTGGCCGTTATATATTTCGCTACATGATGCGTACAACAAAAACTAGTAGCCAGAGAGTTGAGTACGGTCTCCTGTCAACTCCTTAGCCTCTTTTGCGTGATACATTTTTCAGTTTATCAGAATTGCAAGCATACATATATCCCCGAATTACGGACAAATGACTACAATACGAAAAGGCTATTTCGCTGCAGTTACTGATTCATTTGTGTCAACTTAACTCAACTTAAGTACTAGGTCACAAGCCACTGTAAGATCACCGATTATGTTGGATGAAAGCTTAGGGCCGCGTTCAAAAAATGGTGGGGGGGGGGGCTGGAGGAATCTCGATTGAAATCTTATTTTTATTCAGATCCCCCCTCAATACCCTCAAACATTTTCAAGCCCCCAATTACCATATAGCCGCATATTTATTAGGAATGCACGCAGAGTAGAAACAAACATGTAATGTGTCGTTCTGCACGCAGATGTTCAACACTACCTCTTATCAGCAGGTTGTAGAGCCATATACTTAGGGCAAGTTCTTAAATTGATTCATTTTTAAATGCATCAGTGGAATTTTTGGATTTCTCAGTCTAAGCCGACTTGAGTTTATCCAACTCTGGCCAGTTCAATGGCTCCAGCTGAAAAGCACACAAAATGACAATCATGAGAGAGTATGAAAATTGTGTATTCCTAGCTACGTTTAACCAAATTGGTAAAAAATGAGCACAGTGACCAACTGAAATTTTTTTTCAAAAGTACAAGACACATATAACTTAGATGCCACTTATAAATGTTTTACAAAATTGACAATACTGGAAGGTTAAAATATTCTATAAAAGTTATATTTTAATCTCAGAAATTTTGGGTGTAATAATGGCAAATTTGATAAAAAACAAATGATTCCATTTAGTCACACATTTTTCCATTGAAATTAGAGTCTTTACTGTTCAAAGTTTTACTTTTGTGTTATTGGTACAATGAGATGTGAAAATTTCATTCACTGCATGAACTTGAAATGAATGGTTTTATATATTGATTTTAAGTGATTTTAGAAAAACTTACTGTAAAATCAAGTATGGTGACCCCATCTTTTTTCTCTAATATTTGATTGTTCTCATATGCCAGAATTCAAAAATCCATGGTAACTGTTAGTCCCCTAGTCTTCTATGTATTGCTCTGTGGCTGGATCTTGTGTACAAGTAGATGTATGTTTCACTATCAATTGAGTGTCCTATGACTCCTATGACCGAAACTACATCAGAATCAGAGCTACATGTATCACTGTCACTGCCAGTATGAAGTAGCAGGGCAGTAATTGTATTAACTTTTTATTTTGAGAATATTTTTGTTCAGTTTTTACAAATGTGTTCTTGTTCTACTCCCTACAGCATGTTGAGCTGTCCAATATTCAGCTTGCTGACACAGTTTACGTGTACCATGCATTTGTATCATTCAATTATCACCAATATTTAGACAAACAGGTTTTGTTGACAAACTGAATATTGTGTTTTCCAGCATGCCGTAGAGAGACACCAAGAAACTGTGTTTGATACATTGCATAGAAATATTGAAAAATTATCAACAGTTGCAGCTCATGCCCCAGTACAAGGCTAACTTGTTTTACGAAAATTAATGGCATTCATACATTTTCAGATTTTTTCGAGAGTAGACACATAAAATGGGACAAAACGGTTCTAGATTTTGTTTAATTATTACTAACATTAGAACCATTGGATGACATCAAAATGTTGGGAGTCAAAATATTTTCAGGTCCCCCTATAAGAAGAGTAAAACTTTCAAGTCCCCCCTCGACTACCCCAAAACTTTCGAATCTTCCCTGAATTCCTCCAGGCCGTCCCCCCCCCTCACCATTTTTGAACGCGGCCTAAGCACTACCAAACTTCGAAAGGAAAGTTATACAGGGGGTGTGTAGTATTGTGACCGCTTCCCGCTTGTCTAGGAGTTTGACAAAGGTCATATCGATGTGGCCTGACTTTTTTCCTAGGCTACAATGAAATAGACGTTTGTATCGCCTATGCACTTTTGAACTATTAAATGTACCGAATTTAGAAGTTTTCATCAGCATTTTCCAAAGAATGTAGATAGTAGTGTAATAAAGGGAAAGTGGCTTCACACATCAGCCATCTCGTCTTGTATGTGCTTTGGTGTGTTTAGTGTCTGAGTTGTGTTTTGGCTGTTAGTGTAAAATTTAACAAACGAGTCGTTAATTTTAAAATAAGCCATGTCAAGACGTGGGCGTAGTCAGATGTGTCCTTGACAGCAGTGACTCTTTTTTTATCCCCACGTTTCGAAACCAGAGCGGTCTCTTCCTCAGTCGCCTAAGATATATGTATATCTTGTTTTGTTTTATGTCATGTCGATATTGTTGATCTCCTGTTCTTCTAGCAGTGAGGCCAGAATGCTTATGTTTGGATCGTAGTGTGTTCGTTCGTTCATTGACTTGTTTCTAATGCAATGGACTTTGGCCTTAGTTAATGTGTCGCTGATGTTCGTATTCCTTTTGTATGCGATTATCGGTTGTTTAGGAAATAAAATGTTTCGTCCTTTTCTATATGTTCCTAGTTTTCACACACAGTAAGTTTTTAGTGTCTAATCTGTCAAATCTGTCTAATTTTCCATTTTCCATTTTCCATGTTCCATTTTCCATTTCCGTGTTTCCGGGAATTTCACTTAACGAGCTGACACAGGGGCTGTAATCTGCGTGTCAGTGCAGTCTGTGCTCCAGAGTGGAGAGACTGTGTAAGACACTACGATTCTTTGACGCTATATTTCGGAAGTTTGCCAAACTTTCTTCATCAATTGCCTCAAGTTCATCTTCAGTGGATAAATTGTGTGGTATATTGGCAGATGGTATGTATTCCTATGTTGTCCCACTGGAAGTTTATTCTTTCATTCTGGAAGCTAGGATGTCTAATTTTGTTCTATCGTGTTCAGGGTCGTGTTCGTATTTTGTTTACTAGATTGAGAGATAGATATATGTGATCGTCAACATGTTTAATGTTGTGCGTTTCTGTCAAAATGCAGGATTTTTTTCTGTGTTTATAAGTTGTCTGTTGTAATCTTTGTGTGAAATCACGGGTTGACGAGTTTATTTTGACGCTTCCTTATTAGTGTGTAGAATGTAATTCATCTTCCTTTATCTAACGGTTTGATTGGTATCTCACCGTTTTCTGATAGTGTTCTTGATCACATGCCCACAGTGTTTTGGAAGGTGAAATTCAGATGAATTCGAGGCTGCTATGTGTATTGATGTTAATTTTGGTTTGTGCTCGTGTAATGCGACATTTTTGTTGATGTAATATGTTTAGTTTGTGCTCTATTTCTGTGCCCTCTTATGATGTTGACCCGTTCTATTTATTTTGTAATTTTATGTGTAATAGCGTACATTTTTAGTGTTAAGGCATGGCACAGTGTTGATACGGTAACTCTCCCTTTTGAATATGTGTTGGCATTTAAAAAGGCCGTTTAAATGAGCTATCAAAGATTTCCACATTCTTTATTAACAGATGTGTCAAAATATTTATTCTCTACATAACACAGAGCAGCTATATCGGACGCTAGGTCGCTTGTAATTTTTCAAGGCTGATTTTGCTCTTTGGACAAAATCTCCTCCTTAACATCTGATCCAACGGCTTTAATATTTTGGTATATAGGTCACATGGGATCGCCTAATTCAGATTTTTTCAAATTTTGATAGACTATGCGAATTTATATTTTAAGGTATTTCTTATAATGTTGGGTAAAACACTTAAAAAAATTAAAACTTCAACTGTGTATTTTTGGGCTATGTTTACCGTTTTGGATCAAATAAATTGATTCTCTAGATAATCAGTCTGAGAGTTGATCTTAATGCGAAATGTTTAGATTATCAAAAATCTTTTGTTTTTTTGCAGCTACTTTTGCCTTTTTTGGTCAGGCCATCTTGAAATGAGCTATCGAAAATTTCCACCTTCTTAATCAAAAGTTGTTATCTACATAATGCAGGGGAGTGTGTTGGCCGCTAGGTCACTTGTTCAAACTTACTAGCTCTGGGACAAGTGAATTTTCATTTTCACTTGGAAAAATTACCAGTCCTAAATTTCGAATAATTGTACCCGTACTTTGAAATACACAGCAAGAGCTACAAGTGTATTAAAGTAAATATAAACAGGAAAAAGTAGATTCAAACATAAACTACATCTTATTAGAATGAAGGGCTGTAATCAAACCTGAATGTAGCAGAAAGATCGGCTCTAGAATACTTTTGTGTTTGCAGCAGATTTTGGTCATGTGGAAAAGATCTAGCATTTGTGGAATTTTTCCGGAAAGTAGATAAAAATAAAAATCTTCATAAAATATTTTCAGCTTGTCTGCCTTTGCACTGTCACTTATTACATAATGCTTAATACTGAGCATGGCTGCTGCTTTTTATGTTCAAGCTGAGATCACAAGCAATTGCTATACAAAAAAGAAACATTAAATATCCTGAACAAATACTGTTCTGCACAATGCAGATCTTTGCAATGACCAATGTCGCCTAGATAAAATTTTCAAAAGGTTTATTGTTTTGTCAATAATAAAATTTTGTTGTATATTTTTTATTTAAAATCACTTTCATGATATTTTACTTGAATTTTTCAAGTCTCACTTCTTCATATAAGTGTCTTGATTGTTCAGATCACGGCAGATCTCTCTGAGCGTACTGCGTTGAATGTTCAAGTGTTAGATCTCTATGACGTACTGCCCTGTATATGAAAGTCAGATCTCCATGCGTTTATGGTCAAGTCTGTGATCTTCAAGAGCACATAGCCTTGAATATTCAGGTCTCATATCTCCCTATGTTAATATCTTGAACGTTGAAGTCTAATATGTCAATAACTGCTGTGATTGAGCAAGATTGACCTATCTCCATGAGTTGACAGTCTTGAATGTTCAATAATAGACAGTAGAGAATCTCTACTGTCTATGGTGCAAGTCTTAGATCTTGAATTGTCAAACCTCAGATCTCGATGTCTGAAGAGCCTTGAATTTTCAAGCCTCAAGATCTTGATGTCTGAAGTGCCTTGAATTTTCAAGCCTCAAGATCTTGATGTCTAAAGTGCCTTGAATTTTCAAGCCTCTAGATCTTGATGTCTGAAGAGCCTTGAATTTTCAAGCCTCGAGATCTTGATGTCTGAAGTGCCTTGAATTTTCAAGCCTCAAGATCTTGATGTCTGAAGTGCCTTGAAATTTCCAAGCCTCTAGATCTTGATGTCTGAAGTGCCTTGAATGTCAAGCCTCTAGATCTTGATGTCTGAAGTGCCTTGAATTTTCAAGCCTCAAGATCTTGATGTCTGAAGTGCCTTGAATTTCAAGCCTCAAGATCTTGATGTCTGAAGTGCCTTGAATTTTCAAGCCTCTAGATCTTGATGTCTGAAGTGCCTTGAATGTCAAGCCTCAAGATGTTGATGTGTGAATAGCCTTGAATGTTCAAGCCTCGGATCTTGATGTCTGAAGAGCCTTGAATTTTCAAGCCGCAGATCTTAATGTGTGACTAGCAAAACTCAATATTTCCATGTGTGTGAACAGTCTTTCTTGAATGCTCCAAATCTCAAAATTCTCAAAATGTTCAAGTCTAATACACAGATTGCACTGCCTTGAATGTTCTCGTTTTAGATTCTGTGTGTGAAGAGCTTAATTTATTCAAAGCTTTAGATCGTTCAATATTTAGATCTATGTGAGTTGCCTTGAATCAGTCACCAATTGTGATGTATGGATATAGGCTTGAGTGTTCAAGTCCCACATCTCGGTGTGTGTGCGGCCTTGAATGTCGATTTTAATGTTAGAGATGTACGTTTTCAAATTGAGCTTTTGGAAAGCTCATTTCAAAATGGAAGCCGTTATTAACATTGGCGTCCACTAATTCTCATCCCCACTTAATCTCCATTGTTCATTTCATGCCTTCCTCTTTGCTTTTTTCACTGTCTTTCTGTGAAATACAGAAAACGTGTAGTTTCTTGCTTAGTTTAGCTCTGCGGAATGCAGGCTCTTTTCGTGCACAGTTTTTTTTAATATCAAAGCAAATGAGCTTGTGAATTTTCCTGAAATGCATATCACAAGGCAGAATTGCATGAGGGCACATGCAAAATATCAAGCCATAGGTATCAGTCACCAAGGGCAACATCATTTCTCTACATTGTTGGCTGAAGGTTATTTTCAATTCAGTTCAGTTCAGTTCGCTAAATAAAAATATAAGTCGTTCGTTTGAAATCGACTGTCAGCTATATCTGAGAATTCCACACACAGACACGCATGCACAGCTATTGGTTCGTTTCGTTAGTACATTTATTATTAGAACAGAGTTTCTTGTGAACTTATCAGAGATGAGTTTGCGCAGTAGGAGCCAAAGCGATGCAAGTAATTAGTCTTAGATCCATGTATGGAGTCCCATCGTCTCTCCCATGCATTTTAAGGTAGTATGCACCTCAAAAGCGGCAGACTTAAACTTTTGCTCAAACTTCCCTCAATGAATCGTTCAACCGTTCTTTGTCAAAGTCAAAAACTCGGTCACTGTGCAACTGTTGGTACTAGAGAAACAAACAACCCACGATTTACCGATAGTTAAAATTCAAAATGGCTACCAAACAAGAATATTGTTTCTCTAATCCTCACCGAAGTGTCAGTGATATGAACCTTATAATTGCGAACAAACAATCAGGATTATACGACGACATGTACCAGGCGTCAACTCCACAATTTATCGTTTTACAATGTTTTCCATCTCCTGTCTGGCGATACTTATCTAAATACAGACCACGCGCTGAATGCTGGTTGTCCAAATTCCTCTGTATCGAAGTATCAGAAGACTGAACTGAAAGGTGACCTGAATAAGGTCAATCGTGTCAAATACTTCACTGCTAGTCAGACTACCGTCACCACACTTATCAACAGAATAAAATAATCCAGATAGCGTTCGCATATGCTCTGACATCAATCATCAATTTGAATGAAGAAGCCAATGTATTAATTGTCATTTTCAATTCCATTTAGTGCGTTCTGGCCATGAATTTTAATGCCGTTACGATAATAAAGGAATTTTAACATCAAAGTGTTGTTATGTATGGACTAAATTAGGATAAATTTAGCCAAATGTGTTAATTACGTTATACAGGGTAAGGAGTAGTTCTTTGTTGTTGGTGATTTTCAAGGCTCTGTATTTTTGTTTTTTGTGCTGTACACAAAATTGAAATGTTACCTTGAAAGTTTTGTTGTTGTTTGTTTTTAAATGTTAAACTTCAATTATGCTTGTACACATTGAGACTACCTAGCAACGAGGAAGTAGACATGAACTTTGATAAAAGATTGCTAACAGGGTTGTGCCTGTCTAAATCGTAGCAGCAACGACAAGTGTAAGAAGCCCAGGCAGATTTCTAACATGCATTGACTCTTAACAACTCCGTTATGCGTCTTTGATAACTGTAAGGCTGTTGTAAACTAATAATCATGATTTGTAGTTTTTATTGACAGAGGAACAGTAACAATACAGGATACAAAGGTTGTGTCAAAATGTCATTGATTCACAGTAACGACATTGTGGTAGAAACAAGTAGACACTCATGATACGTTGATCCACACACATTCTGCCTTGTTCGGTAACTATGCGTTTATGTTTATTCATAGAAGACGGTTGAAGTAAGGCTTTCCCTTGGTTTTGGTGCCTCGCGTAAATACAGGGAAACTGTTAAAATATATCGTTTGACCATACACACATAATACAAACTCTTTGTATATCTTTGTTATGGCTGAGTGGGAGTGGGTAATGTATTGTGTACGGGTTCAAATCAAGTAAAATAAGTCACTACTCTGGTTCATGTGGGTACTCGACCAATTCTCAAAGGAGAACCAATGCTTATAAATTTGGATAAACACTCTTGCAATCATAACAAGTCAGGATTGACAAAAAGATGTATATCTGGCCTTAACTCATAAATTGATCACTTAACGATGTTGACGGCTCCAGTCTGGCGGTACATATCTACATCTACACTACAAACTAAGTGCAGGTGTTTAAATTCCTCTGTATCTTAGTATCCGTACTCGGATAAAGGTTGAAGTGATCGGTGACCTGAGAAAGGTCAAAAGGATCAAATACTGTGCCGCCATTCGCATTGTAGCTCTGACATCGCAGACAACTGTGTCGTCAATAGATGACTGCACTAAACATATCGTCCACGTTGTTCCAGAGTCTCCCATCACAATCAAGGTAGATTTAGCTATGCCAATCGTCATTTTGACAGACTTGTCTAGTGACCACTCAGAGCCCAACTTCAATATGTGCATAACCTCATTCAGAGCAAGGAACGTCCTACCCGTTCTTTTCGCGGCTCTCTATTTTGATACATATGCGATCATACAAATTTGAAATAACTTAGGTTCAAATTTTGTTGATCTTGACTTTTTATACAAAAGACATTTCATACTCCAGTGATGCGTGCGCCAACAAAATCACTCTGTAACTGAGCATATTGACTTCTCATACAAATTTCGGCGACAAACTGACGAGTAATATAAGCAGAAGTTGTTGAAACTTCATGCAGTGACACAAAGAAATATTTCTGTCTTAATATCAATCCACTTTTTGGGGTAGAATAAATAAGAAACAATTTTTAGGTACAAAGCAATTTATTTATTTATTACTGCATAGAGGTGGATTATATTCTTCTAGAGCAAAATGAGACAGGGATTAAAAACCTTCTGCTTATGTTGTAGGAGGGTTGAGGCAATTTTCAGGGCGCCTGCATGTTTTCTAAAACATGGTCAATTAAGGTAACTTATCGCAAAAAGGGATGAATAAGAACTTCCTACAACTTACCTGATACTGCACACAATAGATTGATCAGAGCTACCAGACATAATGCAGTTGCCACTTTCATCGTACTATCTACGTCTGCTAAAGAATATAGTATGTTACGTTTGCAAAGTTTGGAATATTAAAGGTTAAACAACTCGTGACATTTCGCTCCCAAATGATATATATCTATTTGAAGTATATCGACACATCGGTATTCCGGTAATTAATAATAACCTTATTTTCTATTTGATTTCTCACGTGCGTTTTCAGTCTACTCCTATATATACTGATGTATCGGTTTCCCGTATGAAAATCGACATATAAGACATTCTTGATCGTCATTTGCTTTTTTGGGGAAAACCAAACTCCATCAGATCGAACTTTTTAGAATTTACAGCATGTGCAATATCTTTTGCCGCCATTCCATCGATGGAATATGAAACCTGATATTGTTTATTTGAAGCTATCTAGAAAATGTGAGTTTTCTGTCGACGTCACACGTTGAAGAATGTTCGATTATAACTTTGTGATTGGCCGAATGCTTGATATTGTAATCAGAGTATCCATTGAAAGTAACGATAACTGCGGAACTAAAGGTGTCACAAAACGTGACCGTGGCATTTTTTATCTGGATGAGATAAATATTAATCACGTCATTATCATCATTTTCATGTCGGAAATCCTCTGAGAATGCATTATATACATGTTAGACACATCACATTACGATGGTGACAGACATATGCCAAAAGTAACGTATCCTTTGCTTTTTCCACTTGTACAAGTCTCTCTTCGAATCTCTCCTACCATGCAATCGGCCTGGCGACACGATGCCGTTCTTGTGCAAAATTCCCGATTGGAAAATGGTCAATTTACTCTCAGAGTTGGGTTAGAGAAGGGGGCCTGACGCATTTCATCCACAGTATTACTTTACAAAAACTAACTGTCATGTTCTGATAATCACATTTATTCCTGTGAGTGAGCTCATGAACAACGTCACTGTCACAGTCGTCGCCATATTTCCTTTTCCACACGAAGTTTTACATGATCGACACTCGAAAATAGCTTCAAGTAAAATCATTCACAGAGAATCTCCAAACGAATGCAAATGCTGCCACCAAAAGGCTCTGTAGTAAAATAAGATTTTATAAATCGTAAACACTTTGAGAGTGTTCGACATTTTAATTGTCAGAACGTCACCGAATCACCTTGCAACGAATTTAGCCCTCATTACCCCTCGGGCAAATCCGCTAAGTCGAATGCAATATTCGCAGTAAAATGTCACTGATTTTAAATAGCAACGTGCCTAGAAGGAAATCATCATATTTTGGCTTTCAGTGACTTAATCTAAGAAGCCTACTTGGGACTTTTTTACGAAGTTAAAGAAAACTTGAGATCTCTCATCCGATTACTTCTACTAAAATTTGTCGAACCAGAAGAGCATTGGCATAGAGACAGATTATGGTCGTGTGGAAATTCTTGGTGGTGACGAAACTGTAAGGTATAAGTCCGTACGCTGTTTATTACAAGGTAGTGATTGCCATGGTTGGTTTTGACCGATATAACTCCAGTAAGGGGAATTCTTATTATATTTGCCATGGTTATGTGAAAATAAACGTAGAATTGACTATATCCCGAGCTATTCAATTTGGAATAATAATTCGCATTACAAATACATACTAATATCTTCGGTACATAGAGAAAATTAACTTTTTGAAGCAAATGATCATAACCATATTTAATCACAGGGTATTCAAAGCAATATTTATCTAAAAGTTATGAACATGATATTATTTAAATTCCTTAATTGCTATTCTATTGAAGAACGAAGTCATACGTTTATAGAATGTGAGAAAATTACTCTCAGAAAAGTGCTCAGTGTTGAAATCACTTTTACATTATCTGAGCTGTGCACAGTGAATGCAGACATCCATTTTCCAAATTGTAGAATCAGAAGTTTCAGAAACTGTATAAATACGTAATTTTGCATTAAATACACGAAAAAAATCGTTGCGCAATTACCTTATCTGACATGAGAACTGCCTCGTCTAACGATCTAAAGGAATCGTTCCTTGTGAGCAATAAATCTCTGTTAGCGGGCGGTTATGACATATCTATTCTTCCTGAAGTTGTTTTTATATGCTTGATATGAGGGGGTTTACGTGTTTGTATTTACAGTTCGTGTTCTTCTTAATTTAGAGATGTATTTTGGAGCAGTGCGCATGCGCACATTGACATTTGCATAAGCGACCCATTCAACACGAAATGGATTTTTCTCAGGGCACGCGTCCCGCACCGGGTGCTTTCGGCTCTTGTATAAAGGCGATGGAGAGACATATTCGGGTCAAGCTTGGAAGCAAGAAACAGTTTGGATTTTCAGTTAACGTCATGGCTACCAGCGAGGGTGGAAAGTTCGGATTTCCGGTAGATTTTATGCAATACTTTCAGCGGTCCGCTCAGGGTTTCCGCCATGTTGTTTCTGTCAGAATATCCATGATTTCAGTCAGCTATATTCAAATCCATCGTACAGTGTCTTTTTTGGCCGATTTTTTCATCCCACGTGAACAACACTGTCGATGAACAATTGGTGGACACAAAGGCCAGCATTTTATGGCCGTTGCGCCATGGGGGACATCGGGGGACACTCGACATTTCCTTACATGCATCGCGGCCTACTTCTATTTTGGGAAATTCCGACGTTTGAGCTTTGTATACGTACCAAGAATATAACGATCTTATGCATGGCGACTTATAGAACAGCCCGCGAAGGAATTCTTTTAGTGAAAAAAAATACAGCCTTCAATTGTCCACAGTTTCATCCCAGTGTTCAGCTGCGTCAAGTGGTAGCCCTGCGTACAATGGTGTGTGTTCCCGGCGCTATACGGCCTCCCATCCGTCTGATCCGTGTAACGCCAGGAACATACAGCGTTCAGGGCCGGCTACGTCAAGTGGCAGTATACGAATTGAATCAAGTCAGTGGGTACATACCGCACTTTAGATGGGTTCAAACTGAAATTGAGTTCGATGTTAAGTGATAAGAGGGGAAATACACCATTATAAATATTTAGGATTTTGATCCCATTTTAAAATAAATGTTGTATGTATCAGATATTGTAGAGTACAATAACAAATTGTGTTCTAGAGAGTCAAAGAATTTTGATGTTAGGGTTGTCAAGCATTTATAATAAGTTTTTGTTTTTGAGATGATATATGTATGGGGTCACATGGGTAAGTAACCTGGCCCTGTGATTAGTCAATTCGGTGATGCATCTTAAAGGTCTGCAGATTGGGTATTTCTACAAGAGATACCTTGAACTTAGTCAGTATCGTTATTCCAGTAATTCTGTATTGCTTTTCATGACTGAGGATCTGAGTCATATTGCAGTATCTTTATTATATTTCACAACACCATGAACATGTATACTCTTGCCGTAAATAAATGTTTCTCTGTCTTGTTTTTGTAGTACTTTATAGAGCTGCATGAACAGCCCTGTTGAGTAACTAACTATGAGTGATATGCTGCTGACATGTGACTTTTTTATTAACCTAAGAACAAATGTTTTCATTGCACTGTGCAAAAAATATAATGATGATAAAAAAATAAGAACAAAACCGAAAGAAAACCCTCAAACTAGGTTTTTGGAGGAAATAGTTTTCCCCAAAACAAGAGCAAAATCAAAACAACCTGAAAATCAGCCTATACGCTTGACTAGACAAACGTTATAATAATGCACATGAAGCAAATTTTACGTAGGCAAATTTTATCATCCTGGTGTCGTACGTCTGACTAAAATTCCTCTTTAATTGGTTTCCTTCCATTAGTCCGGATCCTCCCAACCTCTTTATGGCGAGACTCCTTTGGCGTCGTTGGCGTGTAGCAAAAGACTGGGGGGAAGGGAAATTAAATATAGTTTGAGAAACCTACGTCAGTTATGGAAGCCTAGCCCCCGAGGGTCATTGCGGAAGCTTAGGTTTTGACGATCACCTTTGACGTACCTCTGCAGACTAGAGTGCAGTCGTCCATCGGAGCATCAACGTACGTTCACCGTGGCGATGGCGGAAGAAGTTTCTACCTCCTTGCAGCATCATATTTATAATTATAGGCCTAAGCCATACACAGCCCCATGGCAATATATTCGAAATGATCAACAACGACAGGCAGGGAGGGACAAACAGTCGACGGTACAATGGCGAAGTTTAACACCAAAAGAAATACAACTGCCGTGCATGCAAACATGAAATACAAGTCCGGGCAGCGGGCTCTGCGTCGCAGGGTACCGGCGTTATGCGGCCTCAACGCCGGTAACACACAGCCCTGCCACGCAGGCCTTGCATCGTGCTCCCAGGAAAGTTAAAAATGAAGCGCTGGTTCCACAAATTTATCATGGGATCACTGTAAAGAGGTATATTTGCCGTTGATTGCTGATCTATTGTAACTGTGGACCTGATTCGGCAAGTTTACCGTATACAGCAGAAGCTTCCGAAGGAGTACACACGGTGGTCAGGCAGAAAACTTAGCGCGATCGGAGCGAGCTCTGACCTCTGACATTTAGGTACGATCAACTTCCTGCTCTACGCACGCGCAACAAAGGGTCAACGGGTCAAAACGTTACTGCGAGTGCGCATAATACATCTCTAAATTAAGAGAGAACACGAACTGATTTACAGTCTGTGATGTGCCCGAGGAAATCCCCATCGGGGTGTAATTTGCATCAGCGTGAATATTTGCATGTAGAACGCGCATGCGCGTATATGTATGCCATGTCTAAGCGCATTCCAAGTTTTCCCCCACACAGAAACTGGGCAGTTTGGATTATTCATACCCATCTTAATCCTACTGTTCGTAATGTTTATGTCGTAAACACATCTATCGCACACTTTAAACACCTTCCCGGGTTCTTGAACCCGGTTGGTCAAAATTGGCTGTTCTGGCCTTTTGATCACCCCTCTTATAATGCTTGGATAGTTGACTTGGAAATCGATTAACATTAAAAGTTTCATTAGCAATTAAGCCACTGCCAAACACCGGAGACATTATGAGACACGAACAATCGCAACAACACCAATTCAAAGAAAAGTCAAATTGGACTCCATGAACAGCAAAATACAAAAACCTGAAAGCTATCTGAAGCTGTTAAACTTGCACTTCTAGAGATACCCTTTCAACAAGGAAACAAAACATGTCGTGTGCCCAAAGAATCGCAATAAACCAGCTTGCAAACAGTAGACCAATTACCATAAAAACCCTTCGACAAGGGTCAGGGTTTTGTCTTTGTCAACACAAAAGATTACGTATGCGAATGGGAAAGGCAATTACGCAACACTAAGTATTATACACAACTAGCCAGTGACGACACAGAACAAACAGTACACAAGGTACACGAACTATTAAACAAAATGTACGAGAACAAACACATCGATCATGATACTTATAAGTATCTTGATCCAAAAAACATAAAGTCAGTATCCCGCAATGGTACTTATTGCCTAAAAATTCACAAACCGCCGCAAAAATCTAAAAGACACACTAGTCAAAACAAAATTTACTGAAGTAAATAAACATAGAACAAACAAACCGGACCACCAAACGGACCAAACATTGATATACTTTTCTCGCTACTTGAAGAGCAAGACCACTAAAATGCATTAAAATAAATTTTCACAAACACAAACTAAGGAAAGAATCTACACTGCGACTGATGAGAAACCACACTCGGGTTTCGAAACGCAAGCGTCAAAGGGCCACTCTATCATCACTCTGTAACACAATAGGTCCGGCTGCGTCTCGCCATAAGCTTTCCCCACACAAACAAAATATTACCGTACACACTGATCCAAACTTCCCTACAAACATCCGAGGCGAAACAAACATTTTGTTAACACAACAATCGGATAAGAATGTAGGAACACATTTTTGAAACGAATCAAACACAAACTCGACACAACAACATTTTGGATAGTTAGGTGGGAGCCTCTTTCACACTTTTTACATTCATTGCTCTTGTGTGGGGGGTTGTCAACCTGATGTAATCGCAAATCCTCAGATTTCCATCTGATATAAGTATGTATGTACACAAGAAAAGTAAACTCATGAATTTTAATAGACGGGGTGGCTGAGACCAATTCAATCAAGATTGGTCACAGCCTACCCGTCTAAGTCTGTGTGGGGAAAAGTTGTCATGGATAGCAGTTTCGTGTTTTTCAGTAACTCATACGGCATTCTAGTGTCATTGAGGTCATACAGAAATGATCATCAGTAATACGTTAACCCATAGTATACACACTGGTGTCCCTGGCAGTGCACTAACTGACATTAATGCCTCTTAGTAGGGGGTTGTGTGTGTCAGACGTATAGCTTACAGAGCTTTATAGGCGATTTGAGAGTGTCACACATGCGCTCAACTAACATGTAACGCTGAAGCTAATGCTCAAAGAGAACTGGACTAGTACAGCAATCACTTAAGACTAATGTACACACAGTTGCATCGCATAAAGATAGTCTTTTTTATTGAGTTATTTTACGACTCAGATAAATTACAAGCTATATGAAAACATCGCTTCCTGGTATTTCATTAGCCAATGCTAGTACTGTGTGATCCCCCGCAAGGATAAAGGAAACAAAATACTTGACAAAATCAAACCAATCAATAACAGAGTTTGACAAATGTACAGGTGTGATATTTGGTCTGTAGAAAGACGTAATGCAAATGAAAACACAAAAAAGTTTTTTTTTGCCGTCGCATGGTTAGCTATTTGCATTTTTATACCACTCCAGGTCATGTGACTTATTGTTCTTGCCATCCATTATCCTGAAATCACGACTGAAACCTATTGTTCTCATGCAAATTAGTAATCACTCACACTTTTATTCATATGTAAATAAGTAATCACCACACTTTAATGAAAGAAAATCATTATCATATCAATAAAAGTGTAGTGATTACTCATTTAAATATGAAAAAAGTATGACTGATTACTACTTTGCATGAGAACAATAGGTCAAGTCGAGATGTCTAAAGTATTCACACACATTCAATAACACAATGAAGACAATTGTTTAACTGATATATTATAGTATCACAATTTATAATTCAATTTATCTTTCTTTGGACCATGCTCAATGTCAGCAACATGATTTGTTGATGAAGACTGTCCATCTTTAGATTTGGCGTCTTCTTAGGTTGGGCCAATCCTGTCTGTTTTGTTACATTGTTTGTCGCAACTTGAGAAACTGGTTTACTTACAGATTCCTCTGAGTTAACACTAGATGGAGGTGATAGTAATATATTCGACACATGCTTTTGTAGTGCAGTAGACATACATTTGAGGCGCGTAAACCCTCATATGATCTGGGACCTGTTTGTTCTTTGATAAGCTGCTCATCTAATCCCTGATGGTACATTGCCGCATTCACCTGAAATTATGAAACACAAGACATGTGTGACAAATATCACGGAAATAAGTACAGCCTTTTTGTAACGTTTGTGGAATAGTCGAAAGAAATTCTGTGATACTGCCGCACACACAAAAAAAGTATTTTGGTCAATGAATTTAATTTTACAACTTGAATTCGTTTTGTGTATTAATATATTTAAGTAAAAGAATGAATTACCTTGCCAGAATGTCCAGTGTGCTGGCCTTCTGTCCGAGCAATCTTGCACATTTGCTTTGTGTAAAGACGTATATTTTCTGGCATGAGAACTTGATTATCCCTTGGCAAGGGTCATCGATAGTACTATCCCGTCCGGTGGTATCATCGCCCAGTACTTTTTTATATAAAGTTGAAGTACACATCGTGGATTTTATGCGCTCCGTAGTAGTGGCTTCTCTTATAGGGCATTTTGCCCGTGTAAAATCCACTTTGGTTGTTTTTACATGGCTGTCCATGGAACTCTAGGAAGTCTCTTGGTCCTCAGATCAGACAAGTTGACAAGGTCCATCTTGACCAGTCAAAAACACCAAAATGGCATTGAAAGCCTGATGCATCCACGAGGCAATCACATGCATGTACAGATTGAATTCCTTCTCGCTAGCCAATAGCCAATAAGATAGAGTAAGGCAAGCCATTTTATTTAACCAATCAGACTAAAACAGTTTCCTTCTACACAGGTGCATTATACGACTCTGTATAGCTCTTATTCAAATGCAGATTTGCAGTTGACCGGAGCCCCTGTCCTACTTGTCTGGGATAGATCATTCTCCCCAACTTGCATGCCAGGTGCATAATGACCTCTGTGAACCTTTCGACGTACAATGAGTCACTCCCTTCCATTGTGGGTATTCAAATCAAAAGTAGACGATTTATTGACAGTAATTTTCAAATTTTAGAGAAGATTGGCCTGTTTTTCGTGGTATAAGTCGTTAATCGCACGAGTAGGTGAGCTGTTACAGGAACTTATAAACATCACTCGGCCTTCGGCCTCGTGATGTTCACAAGTTCCTGACCATAAGTGTGGTGATTACAACTGTAACAGCACACCTACTCGTGCGATTAACTATACAAATTACCCTGATTTCTCTTACGTAATGATACGTCGTCTTTGGCAATTCCTGTATTACAAAGAAATAAATGTGGCCATTGCTGTCGGATCAGTTCTTGTATGACAACACACTTGATGAATAAAATGTAATATAGGTGATATTGTACCTGGAATGAGACCAAATCATCGCTTGGGTGAAATAAGTAACCCTAACCCCAAAATGGGTGTTGGTCTTCATTTGCTTTATTTAGGGTTACGCTCGCTTACGTTCGCTCCGTTCTGACAATATTGTCAACCAGCTCCGATTCTCGACTCCCATCGTGCTTCACCAGATGAATGATTTTAAAAATCTTTTAAACAATGATCAATTGTCACTTTTTATGATATAAGAATATGCTGCATCCCCTATAATATTATACTTATTTCGGAAAGAACTCCCAAAGACAGATATTTTTGAAATGACCACGAACATTGTACAGAAAAATAATAATATTATTACTATTCTGAAAAATAGTATGTTTGGGTTTATATTTTTGAAAAGTTCTTTTGAATATGCATTGTTACATTGCTCTCCTTCTTTTTGGTAAACGTGGCAATTTATCCCAATACAGAAAACCTAATTATTTAAACAATGTCAAGGATATTATTTGTGACCATTTGCGGAATATTCACAAAGAATATGACGTGCATATAATAGGCGTTCAAACTCGTAATATATAATACTCAGAATGTGTTCTACGTAATACATGTTAAAGGAAAATATGTTTTAAGATTAAAACACAAAACAATTGAACAGCATAGAAAGTACATAAAGAAGTTTGCTCAAATGCAAATTTATTTTATTTGTAGAAGATTGATTTTAAACAAGTAAAATAAACACGGGCGTATTGACCATAGGGCCAACAGCTTTGTAAGCTCTAATGACTATTTTTACTTTTTCTGTGATATCAGCTACATCCTCTTGTTCTATCCTCAAAACTTGTTTTACACATACTATATTTCTTGTAAATCATTGGTCTCTGCGTTTGAATTTCTTTTCTGGGCCACAATTCACAAAGACTATTCAGTCTATGAGTGTACAGAAGGGATTGGCAAGATGTATACTGGGTATCTCAATTAGGAAGAGGGATTACGTCAAGAAACTGTACTTGGCACCAAAAGAAACAATATTGACAAAATAAAGCGATGAACACTTATTGGTTCTACGAAAGCTTGAAAACTGAATTGCAATAAATACAGACATATGATTAGTTGTATATATGAGCAGCAACGGCTGAAAAGAGAAAAGATGTGTTAACATCCTGCTCCTTGAAAAGTAGAAAGTAAGATCATAGTAGTAATTTAATTTGATAAGAAGAATAAATAGCTACGTAATATGTTACCGTTGTGATACAAAGGTAATCGACATTTGTTTTTTTATATAAATTCATGTTCACTAGTTTGAAATGAATGATATGAAAAAAGAAATTTAAGTCTAAATGTAAGTTGTTAAGTCCTGTGTCAATTTGTCTGTATTATTATGGGTAACAAAGCTAAGACCGTCGAATAAACTAGCAGTAGAAGAAATGAAAGATGAAATCATACTCATTTTGCAGAACAAATATCATTTAAACTAGCAATACGAAAATGGAAACTTCATAGCACATGCGTTATCAGTTAAAAGTAACTATCTACTGTATCAAATGCCTTGATAATTGTAACTAAATCACAAAGAAGGAGTGTCTAATTTTTTTCAAAAATATATTGTGGAAAACTTTATCTAAGTTCAGACAATTACAATTTGTTAATCAAAACGTTGCTTTTGAATAGATTTCAAAGAGGCATTTGAATACATTTTACATTTTATGAAACAAATCAAATTGAAAATAATCTCATAATATACCTATACACATCATCATGTAAAGGCTATTTACAATTACTTGTACCCGAAATTGCTTAAGAAAGAAGAAACATGTCATTTTAAATTTATTGAATATGCAGCGTGATGTTCAAGTAGTCCTGTTTTATAAGTCAGGTTCATGACATCTGGTAATTTAAGGTCCATTTGCGTTACGCTGATTGGTGGGACCTCATGCGTTAGGTCTCATTACTATGTATTATTCACTTTACAGCTCCCTGATTGGTTAATGTGTGGGTCCGGTCCTCCAGTGTTTACTGCCTCATTATGCAATGTCCCACGTGCTTCCTGGCTACCGCTGAAGTAATACGTTATTCGTGATGTTCACGGATCGGCCGAAAGTTACAACAAAAAATGCCCGACAAACCTTCATATGTTAAATATCCATGTTTTTACTTATCTCTGTCCCTTTATGCATTAAGTAGACTCGGTTCAAGTCTGTGATTTGTTAATGTTTGAGAGGAGTGAACGCAACGATTTGTATTTTGCTTTCATGTGAAACGCGCGTGTGAGTGGAGTGGACGCGATGAGTCGGGTGAACGCTATCCAGGGGAGCTTCACCCGGAATCCGGCAGGAACTAACTCACTATACTGCGCAGACTCAAAGGTAGCGCATTCAATCGCTGGGAAAAACATGGCCTGGGCTACCAAATTCCGAATAGTTTTGTACGAAATTGGACAGACACAAGAGAAACTATTATAAATGATTTTATTTTTTTTAAATTCATCGACTTGAACCAAATATAGCATTACCGGCATGTTGGCTCTTTGTTTTCCAATTGTTGGTTACGTACAAAGTACACGCTTTTCATTTTCATTTTGATTTGACGGGGGCATTGGCAGCATCGACAACAGTGAGGCCTGTGAGTCAAGGCATTACGTAACAAAAATTACGTAACAGTTTCAGGCATCAGTAGCTCATTTCAACCAACTCCTGCAGGGAAAAGGACAAAATTTCTCCAGACAATATTTAATTCATGTATAATTCACAGTAAAATGCCGTGAATAGTGAAGGAACTCTCGAACAAGGTCGATTCTAACTAGATATTTTGACAAATACTCGGCATGAGTACCTTTCTTCATATACTGGGATCGAGCTGCGACCAAGTGCAGGCATCATCCAAAAGTACATGGGACATTGCATAATGAGGCAGTGGACACTGGAGGACCGGAACTACACATTAACCAATCAGGAAGCTGTAAATTGAATAATACATAATAATGAGACCTAACACATGAGGTCCCTCCAATGACTGCTCCGAAAGTGGACCTTAGAGAAGCGGATTAACTAATCAGAGCATGCAGTACATGTGTGTAGGACGTGTAATGTAGGTCATTTTGAAACAGGACTATTAAGACAAGGGGAGTCTACGATATATCGTCTACTCATTACAACGTTAAACAAATACATTAAGTGGAATACATCAGTGAAGAATAAACTTATATATATATATATATATATATATATATATATATATATATATTATATATATATATATATATATATGAACAAGCAACAGAGTTTACACATAAAAGAAAGACTTACATGTATCAGCATCAAATAGTGACTTTCTATAATTCAAGTCAAGAAATCGATAATAAACTAACATTCTAAGATATATAGTGCACTACAAATGCAAATATTTGCCTGTGTTAAAGCCGGCATTTCTCCAGTCTGATGACATTTGTTTTAGTTTTCTTTTTATAAATTTATGTTCACTTATTTGACGAAATGAATGGTATGAAAAAAAGAAATTTAAGTCTACGTTGTAGGTTGTTCAGTCCTACGTCAATTTGTCTCTATTATTATGGGTAACAAAGCTAAGACCGTCGAAATAAACTAGCAGTAGAAGAAATGAAAGAGGAAATCATAATTATTTTCGAAGAACGAGTATCATTTAAACTTGCAATGCGAAAATGGAAACTTCATAGCACATTCGTTAACATTTAAAAGAAAGTATATACTGTATCAAATCACTTGATAATTGCAACTAAATCACAAAGAAGGAGTGTCTTAATTTTTTTCAAAATATATTGTGAAAAAATTTATGTGAGTTCAGACAATTACAATTTGTTAATCAAACCGTTGCTTTTGAATAGATTTCAAAGAGGCATCTGAATACATTCTACATTTTATGAAACGAATCAAACAGAAAATAACTTCGTAATATACCTAAACACATCATCATGTAAAGGATATTTACTTCATTAACATAATTGAACATGAAACAGAGTATACGCATAAAAGAAAGACTTAATATAATTCTAGTCAAGAAATCGATAATAAACTAACATTCTGAGATATATAGTGCACTACAAATACTTATATTTGCCTGTGTTAAAGCATAGGGCCTCACAAGTGGCTATTTAAGTCAATATTACAGAGTTTTTTCTTTCTTTTCAATGTTACAAATAAACCAGCTGAAGAGCACAACACTTTTGCACAGTGATTGAGGCTACCCACAATGCTCCATGATCTGTTCACACGGAGATCACTCACTGAACTGAAGCAAATTTCTTCTGTACACAGAACAACTCGGTCAATATTTCAAAATTCTGGCAACATAGTTCTGATAATCACAATTTTCTGATTTTTCACTGTGAATAATGATCAACCCTTTTCCGCGGAGATAGCAATTTTGTAATTTTATCGACATAGATTTTTGACAGCCATACACAATATTTTCAAGGAAACTAGGGGAATAAGTTGCATCTGTGATGGCAAAAGAAAGAGTATTGATTTTTTTTAATGTTCGTAACAAAGTAAATTTGCATGTCTGACAGTTGGTATGATGAGACCATCTTAGGTGCTGATAACTTTATCTTGACAAGTGTGCAATTTTAGCACCTCCAAACATCAACAACCATTCAATTTACTCTTGAATTATAAACATAATTGATAATTTTGGAACATAGTTTTAATAACAAATCCTGAACTTAAATTATAAGTTAATAATTGTTACGAAACTGATAAAAGTGAAAAAAGCCCTTCGCAAAAAATGTCTGAGTGAACAAATCAAGGGGAGTTGTGGGTAGCCTCACTTACTGTGTTGTGTAGCTGTAGTTTGTGTAGCTTGTATTGGCATGTATAGTGCGCCCTAAACGGGGAATGTGATCATATGTAAATGCGACCATTAGTTCCGTGACCTATAGCCATGCCTACTTCCTCGCCATGGCCATGCGTACAGACGTCGCTGTGTTTACTGTACTAATTCTGAATGCAATACATAATTCAACATTCTAAACATAATATGGACAGGAAAACATGAAAATAAGTAACATTATTTGTACTTGTGAAGTCAAACAAATGAATCTAAACAATTCAGATTACATTCTCCTTACAGAAAAAGGCATTATCCCCCCTAAAAAATTGGAGTCACCAGTTTACACCATGAATTAAAATTCAAACACAATATCTTCATTGATAGACATTAGAATGGCCATGTAAAATGAAGAAATTTTGTCAGTTTTGTGTCGATGTGTTTATTGTTTGTAAGTTTATATTTGCTAAAATATTTGCATACTCTTTTGTTGCATAATTTTACTTGTGTATCATACGCACTGAGTCAACCCAATCTGAATAAAACTACACAGTCATCTGTCAACATTGCAACATAGTAGGGGTAAACACCTTTGGTTACCGTTTCCTTGTATTCGCCCTGTCTGTCAAATTTAACTATCTTTCCGCTGTCTGCTGCATAAATGTTGTCTGCATTGTCAACTGTTACTCCGCGGGGGTCATTTAAATGACCACTTCCAAAGTGATTCAATATTTCAAGATTACTGTCCAAAACATAGATACACTTTACATTACCCTGACATGACACTATGAGTTGATATTTGCTATTCATGGTCAGAGACCAGGGCTTACTGAGTTGTTGACTTGAAATAATGTCCCCATCTCCATTACATTTGATTATACGGTCTGCACCATAGTCTGCTATGAAAACATTTCTGTCTTTATCAACAAATACACCTGTGGGTCTTTCAGTTTACCCATTGCTATTATTTGTTTTACTTCACTCTTTGCATCACTCACTACAATGCATTTGTTGCCTTCATCTACTGTATAATGGTCACCATTGTCTGCCATTTGTGTGTCTCTTGGTCTAAAATGCGAGGTAAGCCATGAACTGTGACAGATGTTAGAATCTGTGCAGTGTCTGCTGTTACTGTCTTTACACTTCCGGGCTGGTCTCTTGGTCCATAGTCACAGACAACTACACGTCCATTCTGGCTTATTGTCAAGCCCTCTGACAACCATACTTCACCTGGTTTCCCACCACGTCTTGACAATTTCCAAACACTATTCTTTAGAGGAGAACCTGTAACAGTAACATGAAGCAAAACAGTGAACACCTTATAGAGCAGTTGAACTGTCATTAAGACAGCCATACTCTACCTGTATGAACTTGTCAATATGTTGGAAACTATTTATAAAACATGCTAAAGTTTAATGCTTTGGCAAATTGATCAAACCGTTTCAAAATGCTTAGGCTTTTCAAAGTGTTTATTGCCACTACATATATATCCATTTATCGTGTCCGATGTATCCATTGTCATTGTTATTTCTTTTTGCATGAATTTGTTTGAGTTGGGTTTCAAAATGCAAAAAGAGTAAGATCCATAACCAGTTTTGCATGCTCATACAAAGAAATGTACTGTTCTCTGTGTAATGTTCTTCAGAGATGCATTTGGATAAAAGTAATAAAAGAACAGTTACTGTGAACAATATAGTGAGGGAACGATGTAAGAGCTAACGAGGATGAACAATAGGTAATGATGCTTTGTTAATCACGTAAAATGTGAACCGCTCCTGAATACCCCTAATTAAAATGTTAACCTCCCTATTTTTAAATTAGTAAAAGATGAAGAATTCTATGTTATAAATCTGAAAAAGTGAATGAATAAATGATGTAAACAGAAATGCTACATTCACAGACTTCTATTAGTGCTATTAGACCGTTACTTTTGTTCCTCTCATTCCGCTATTCTCAGAATTTAACCTTGATATTTGTATTTACGTCACACAAAGCATTACTCTTGCCAAGAGCTACTTCTTTTATGATTGCCCTATATGCGGCACAAACTAGATTTTATATGCATGTATTATTACTCATCAGACTTCCATGTGTTGTTCAAATATCACGTTTAATCTTCGTCTTAGAGTTGAAACCATTCGTATCAATTGTCAACTACATAAATATGCATATATACATTGTATAGCAGGTTAAATACGGATAACGTTGTAAATATAGAACACAAGACATTCAAATGTATAGTTAACTTATTTTTTTGTCATTTCAATATCATTTCAATAGTGTCATATCAATAGTGTCATATACATACTATACTTTTAACCACACTACTCCGGTTAAGTACATTCGTATAAAATATAATAAAATGCACAGATATAGCTAAACTGTCTGAATTGGGATGTAGCTTTCCTTAAAGATGCACTTGTATAATGAACGGGCATATTTTTATGAAATACCAACAGTATTTTGACAGAAATGCACTTCATAACAACCTACTGTAGTCAAGTACATTCATTGTCAAAGATATATAAATGTACTGATTTTGCAATTCTTATGCGGGTAAAATGACATTTGTGGAAAGTCTGTAACATGGTAATGATTGACAATGATTGTGGCATAGAATTGAAGTGAATTTCTACAAATGAAATAAATAGTAGTTTGCTTAAGAGCGCCTTCTATATATTAACCTTGAATACCACCTTTAAAACACTGGAAATAATCAGATTTCCTTAACCAACAACCAGCCGTAACAACGTGATGGTATATTAATACCAAATTACGTAATAAAGTTGAATATTTGTAACCTAATGTGCGATCGAGCCAACATTTTTTGTAACAGTATGGATCAGTGGGAATTCATCTACAATCAATAAATGATGGCATCAGAAAGAAGAATCCACTCCTGTACAGTAGATATGGACTTTATATTAAACTGACTGAATGGACATCATTACATACCTTGTATTATCATATACCCATGACCGTATCCGTGTCTCCTCTGACGCGTCGTGACGTGGAACGTAAAATATCAGTCTGATACGGAACGTTATACGTCATCAATTGTTGTTTATTTCCGATTTTGATGTTATGATGTTCATCTTGCATTCAATCAAAATTTACCGATATAAAACGAAATATATTACTTAGTACATATGAATGTAACGTTCCTTTATTGCAGATCTAAAGAGAGTTACAGGACAGGTTGTTGTAGAAAATTAAAAGTTAATGTTTACAATTTGTTGTATTTCGCGCTACTTCGTCGTTCCTGTTCACGCCAGCCATGTTTCAGCAAGAGTTATTAAAGTGAATTCAAACTTACAATATTGTCCGTGTAATAATTATCCACCAGAACACTGGGACGGTGACCAGAATTAGTAAATTGGCTCCATTCCTTTTCTGAACTGCGGTAAATTGCGCTGAAATAATCCTGTTTAGACCGTATACACTCGACACGATGCGATCGACGACTTGATCAGCTGTTGTAAACAAACATGTATCAATGCGCTCAGACCAGCGGCAGAATATAAAAACATAGTCCCTTCGAAAGACTGACAAAAACTAATAAAATTTCTTTATTTTTAATTACCTTTTACATAAATATACGATCATGGGCATATGATAAATCGGTTATCCCACGATATCAGCGCTTGGTTGGGACGTATTGCCACTCGTGAGGGTGCGCGCCGCATCAAACTCGTCTTCGACTCGTGTGATGCGGCTCGCACCCTCACTCGTGGCAATACGTCCCAACCAAGCGCTGATATCGTGGGATAACCTCATAGAAGATTGGCAAGGACTGTGACAGAGCATACACATGCCTTCATAATGTAATGTGAGATGCGTATTGCCTGATTAAGATAGGTAGGATCACATCACATGGTAAAGAATATTTAAATATGTGGTTTCCACTGTTCGAGAGATACTACTGGCCTGTGAGAGTTTTGTGTAATGCTGAATGAGCAATTGATACAGCATGAAACATACCTGCTTGAGAGACGAGAATACATTGAAGCCTACAATTTTTTGCTACTAAACTATATAGATTGAAGACTCCAAGAGTCAAGAGAGGGTCAGTGTATACCCAACACCTTGAACCAGTGACACAGATAGGTGCGCATTCCAGCATTCTGGCCACAGTGTCAGTAGATTACAAGGTGTAGACAGAAAGAAGTCAGACTCAGCAGATAGTGTAACATCATTCCAAAGTAGAAATCGGACGGGTGGTGGATTGAAGAACATAATCTTCAAATGAAGACGGCAATTGAAATTCAAAGAAATGGTAGGGGGTTTAGGCTTCAAAAAGAAATATTAGAATTACAGTATAGAGTGATGACGAAACAAAATGCTTAAGTAAGTGTAGTTCAAATTTCTCTGTTTCTGTTTCCTCCCAGGGAGCTGTGAAAGGTCCAAAAATTGACAAAGTGAGTTTCAAAGTGCAGGACCGAGACCTTTATAGAAAATGGCAAACCAAGCGTCAAAGTTCTCGATAGAGAGTAGGAAAGTGAGCGTAACAGTAAGCATCCCTGGCCCCTGGATTTACCGCAAGCGCGCCTCCAACGACATGATGATGTCCATGCGATCAGCTTTGTAAGATCGCGTCGCTCCAGGCTATTTTCACCGTGGAGGCAGAGAACTTACACACTTCAACACTTTCACGTATGGGCTGTATTTTCATTGCCTCTACTGTTTATGATCAGCGACATCGAATATTGTAGATCTTTGTCACCATCGCCTGAGTGGTAGTTTTGTCAACAACGCCGTTGACATAGTCCCAGTCGGTGATGGGGCAAATGTCATCTATTGCTCATTGCAAACCTAAGCCTGCTGGTGTCTATGAACAATTCCCGTAATAAATGGGAGACTTATATTCAGTAATAATTTTTTTGTCAGCCTTACTTCAGGCATCTTTGTCCACGAGATGAATCAGTCGTTCTAAACTACTTGTCACACTATCGACGTTCTCGGGTCGTATCGCCTAAAACTTGCATATTTTTGACTTTTTATTCAGTCGGACACAAACAAGTTGGCTTCAGTGTAATAATACAGAATAAAATATCTCATAAGTTACGACAGTTAATAGGACTCTTTAGTATTACTTTTTTGCTCTTCCTTTATGTATATGTCTAATGGATGTCTAAACGACTATCTTCTCATTTTAAAAATCACGTTCACAACTAGCGCATCTGTGTTTGATGTCGGGACAAATTTGCCAATAATTGTGCAATGCTCATTTTCGTAAAGAAGGTATATCTTCCTACCAGATAGAAGTAGTATTGTCAGAGTAACACAGCCATCCTTTTCACGTATTATGTCAGGAAAAATTAAGTAAGCCTACACAGCTAGCTTTTAAGATGTGGTTGAAAGATGATCGTAACTTTAACCTTCCCTCGCATGTTCGATGTTGAAACATTGCAACTTCATGGTTCTATGCTGTTACATTTTTTCCCCTTCACACATGTTGATGAATGCCGCAATGAATGCTGTATGATGGTATGATGAATGTCATGACTTTTTTCTCAGTCACTTTTCTACAAGTAAAGTGTACAAAGTTTTAGCTTCCGGCCTACTTCATGTGCCAGATCAAATGCTCATGGAGGAACACTTGCGATCTCTATGTTGTGAAAATGTTACGATTTCGGTCAATTTAAGGTCATTGTTGCACGTTTCTAGGAATTAAGCTTAATAATCAATCTGTCGCACGGTAAAAGTGAGTTCATCGAAAATTCTCTATCACTCTTATCGTTTAAGGCTTATTTGGCGGAGATGGTTATAAATTTCGTAATATAAAATATTCCGTATGTTCCGTATGCTATCAATAATTAAATTTGCGGTATAGGATTCGAACCTCCGATATACAGTATCTAACTTGGATAAGAAATCAAATACCTCTGTTATCTCAAACAAACAAATGAAGTGAAACAAATTTAAAAACCACTTTGAGGAGTTCCTTTTTTGCGTAACAATATTTATTCATCGATTATTTGCAGCCATATCGTAGGGAAGGCCTCTTGCTCTTATTTATAGTGTTGTTCTAATACCCTATAAAATTTCATAAATACCTCATAGGTGTACGTTCATGAGAACTCCGACACGTATTCAACCATAAAGTATAAGCAATTTGTCGTTCGCAAAATTATCGTAATCTACAAAATGCGTCTGAGTAATCATTGTTTTTGTGAATATCTGGTGTAAATCATATCAGAGTATGCGATGCCTTTAGGTTTGGCAAGTCGCAGGACCATCAAAAGGTCATCACACTGACGTGCGTAGCTCCCATGGTTTGGGAAGGACGGCGCGAGCATCACGTTTCTAAAAAGAACGTTCATGAAAAAATATAGCCGACAGTTTCAGAAAAAAATCGCTTTGTAATCTGCTGGCTCGCAAACCGTGTACTCTACCGTACTCGCTCTTATTATATTCAGCACCAGTTCTAATACCTTTGATAGAAATGGTAAGTTAGAAATACAGCGATAATTTTTGAAAATCTCATGATCGAGAGATGGTTTCTTGAGTAGAGGTTTAACAACAATGTGTTTCAAATCTGGGGTACAATACTATCATGTAAAAAGTCATTGAAGGGCTAATTTATGTACGGTAGTAACACCTGTAGGACTTCTGGCTGCTTCAGGATCTTGGTAGGAATTGGATCTACGCAACATATGGACGAAGAAGATGACCGAATGGTAGGCACGGATGACTGGCTCAGGCTCGAAACTGGAGACTTCACACGATGTAAATAGGAGCTGTATTTAACTGCACCACAGAATATCATAAGGAGATACTGAACAACCGGTGCTTAAAGGGGCAAATAATCTAATCGATTTTTTCGTCGCTTCAGACAAGAACCAATAACATTAACTAGCAACATTGAACTGATGTTCCAGCTTGTTGGAGTTGAAATTAAACACGGCGATATCTTAATATAACTGTAGTAAAAAATTTGCAATGTTTACAAAGAATCTAGTGAATACAGAATGCCAGTGGACCAGTTCGGAGTACCACCCTCCAGAGACTGTGGAAACTTTGTCTTTGAAACAACGGCAGGCCTTTATGAAAATGAAAATGGTAAAGATGCCGCCTACTTAGATAGAAGAGATATATATATTTAACACGATTGGAACTATTTTGGGATAATCGGATTATTATATTTTTCAATTTTCTTAAAAGTCTTAGGTGCCGTATAGCTTAATATGGCAATATTGCAAATTACCAATTAAAATGTATAATGTAAAAAGAAAATCAGATGAGATTCCATTTCAAGATTAATCGGCAATACTTCACCATCCAATTATCCGAAACTAATTCCAATTGTGTTATTAGCAATTGGCTATTGTCATTCAGGGAACCATTAAACCCATGAACAAGATTTGGAGCACCTGATAACTGTGAAAAAGAGGCGGCTTCAAACAGCACGAGTAGGCTTGAAACACATCTTGATCCCATTTATGGCTAATACCGGCTACAGGGCTTCAGAAAGACCCTTTACACAATCATATGCGCACGCAGATAGTGTAATTCATTCACATATATATATATATATATATATATATATATATATATATATATATATACATACATACATACGACATAAATACATACATACATACATACATACATACATACATACATA